>NW_028283382.1:600000-808269 GCF_059441005.1 Hippichthys cyanospilos
GGACTACATTCATTATTTCAGCTGAAAAATGCTTAGTTTATGATTTATAGTCAACATTAATGAAATGTCCCCAACAGCCTTTTCAGCCCGAGTGGAGCACATTTTGACTGTTTTTTTAAAAACATCATTGTACATTGAAATTTCTGCTTGCGTATGCTTTAGAAGCAAGAATTAAGAGGACTACATTCATTATTTCAGCTGAAAAATGCTTAGTTTATGATTTATAGTCAACATTAATGTCATGTCCCAAACAAGCGTTTTCAGCCCGAGTGGAGCACATTTTGACTGTTTTTTTAAAAACATCATTGTACATTGAAATTTCTGCTTGCGTATGCTTTAGAAGCAAGAATTAAGAGGACTACATTCATTATTTCAGCTGAAAAATGCTTAGTTTATGATTTATAGTCAACATTAAGGAAATGTTCCAAACAAGCGTTTTCAGCCCGAGTGGAGCACATTTTGACCCTTTTTTTAAAAACATCATTGTACATTGAAATTTCTGCTTGCGTATGCTTTAGAAGCAAGAATTAAGAGGACTACATTCATTATTTCAGCTGAAAAATGCTTAGTTTATGATTTATAGTCAACATTAATGTCATGTCCCAAACAAGCGTTTTCAGCCCGAGTGGAGCACATTTTGACTGTTTTTTTAAAAACATCATTGTACATTGAAATTTCTGCTTGCGTATGCTTTAGAAGCAAGAATTAAGAGGACTACATTCATTATTTCAGCTGAAAAATGCTTAGTTTATGATTTATAGTCAACATTAATGAAATGTTCCAAACAAGCGTTTTCAGCCCGAGTGGAGCACATTTTGACCCTTTTTTTAAAAACATCATTGTACATTGAAATTTCTGCTTGCCTATGCTTTAGAAGCAAGAATTAAGAGGACTACATTCATTATTTCAGCTGAAAAATGCTTAGTTTATGATTTATAGTCAACATTAATGTCATGTCCCAAACAAGCGTTTTCAGCCCGAGTGGAGCACATTTTGACTGTTTTTTTAAAAACATCATTGTACATTGAAATTTCTGCTTGCGTATGCTTTAGAAGCAAGAATTAAGAGGACTACATTCATTATTTCAGCTGAAAAATGCTTAGTTTATGATTTATAGTCAACATTAATGAAATGTTCCAAACAAGCGTTTTCAGCCCGAGTGGAGCACATTTTGACCCTTTTTTTAAAAACATCATTGTACATTGAAATTTCTGCTTGCGTATGCTTTAGAAGCAAGAATTAAGAGGACTACATTCATTATTTCAGCTGAAAAATGCTTAGTTTTTGATTTGTAGTCAACATTAATGAAATGTCCCCAACAGCGTTTTCAGCCCGAGTGGAGCGCATTTTGACTGTTTTTTTTAAAAACATCATTGTACATTGAAATTTCTGCTTGCGTATGCTTTAGAAGCAAGAATTAAGAGGACTACATTCATTATTTCAGCTGAAAAATGCTTAGTTTATGATTTATAGTCAACATTAATGAAATGTCCCCAACAGCGTTTTCAGCCCGAGTGGAGCGCATTTTGACTGTTTTTTTTAAAAACATCATTGTACATTGAAATTTCTGCTTGCGTATGCTTTAGAAGCAAGAATTAAGAGGACTACATTCATTATTTCAGCTGAAAAATGCTTAGTTTATGATTTATAGTCAACATTAAGGAAATGTTCCGAACAAGCGTTTTCAGCCCGAGTGGAGCACATTTTGACCGTTTTTTTAAAAACATCATTGTACATTGAAATTTCTGTTTGCGTATGCTTTAGAAGCAAGAATTAAGAGGACTACATTCATTATTTCAGCTGAAAAATGCTTAGTTTATGATTTATAGTCAACATTAATGTAATGTCCCAAACAAGCGTTTTCAGCCCGAGTGGAGCACATTTTGACTGTTTTTTTAAAAACATCATTGTACATTGAAATTTCTGCTTGCGTATGTTTTAGAAGCAAGAATTAAGAGGACTACATTCATTATTTCAGCTGAAAAATGCTTAGTTTATGATTTATAGTCAACATTAATGAAATGTCCCCAACAGCGTTTTCAGCCCGAGTGGAGCACATTTTGACTGTTTTTTTAAAAACATCATTGTACATTGAAATTTCTGCTTGCGTATGCTTTAGAAGCAAGAATTAAGAGGACTACATTCATTATTTCAGCTGAAAAATGCTTAGTTTATGATTTATAGTCAACATTAATGAAATGTCCCCAACAGCGTTTTCAGCCCGAGTGGAGCACATTTTGACTGTTTTTTTAAAAACATCATTGTACATTGAAATTTCTGCTTGCGTATGCTTTAGAAGCAAGAATTAAGAGGACTACATTCATTATTTCAGCTGAAAAATGCTTAGTTTATGATTTATAGTCAACATTAATGTCATGTCCCAAACAAGCGTTTTCAGCCCGAGTGGAGCACATTTTGACTGTTTTTTTAAAAACATCATTGTACATTGAAATTTCTGCTTGCGTATGCTTTAGAAGCAAGAATTAAGAGGACTACATTCATTATTTCAGCTGAAAAATGCTTAGTTTATGATTTATAGTCAACATTAAGGAAATGTTCCAAACAAGCGTTTTCAGCCCGAGTGGAGCACATTTTGACCCTTTTTTTAAAAACATCATTGTACATTGAAATTTCTGCTTGCGTATGCTTTAGAAGCAAGAATTAAGAGGACTACATTCATTATTTCAGCTGAAAAATGCTTAGTTTATGATTTATAGTCAACATTAATGTCATGTCCCAAACAAGCGTTTTCAGCCCGAGTGGAGCACATTTTGACTGTTTTTTTAAAAACATCATTGTACATTGAAATTTCTGCTTGCGTATGCTTTAGAAGCAAGAATTAAGAGGACTACATTCATTATTTCAGCTGAAAAATGCTTAGTTTATGATTTATAGTCAACATTAATGAAATGTTCCAAACAAGCGTTTTCAGCCCGAGTGGAGCACATTTTGACCCTTTTTTTAAAAACATCATTGTACATTGAAATTTCTGCTTGCCTATGCTTTAGAAGCAAGAATTAAGAGGACTACATTCATTATTTCAGCTGAAAAATGCTTAGTTTATGATTTATAGTCAACATTAATGTCATGTCCCAAACAAGCGTTTTCAGCCCGAGTGGAGCACATTTTGACTGTTTTTTTAAAAACATCATTGTACATTGAAATTTCTGCTTGCGTATGCTTTAGAAGCAAGAATTAAGAGGACTACATTCATTATTTCAGCTGAAAAATGCTTAGTTTATGATTTATAGTCAACATTAATGAAATGTTCCAAACAAGCGTTTTCAGCCCGAGTGGAGCACATTTTGACCCTTTTTTTAAAAACATCATTGTACATTGAAATTTCTGCTTGCGTATGCTTTAGAAGCAAGAATTAAGAGGACTACATTCATTATTTCAGCTGAAAAATGCTTAGTTTTTGATTTGTAGTCAACATTAATGAAATGTCCCCAACAGCGTTTTCAGCCCGAGTGGAGCGCATTTTGACTGTTTTTTTTAAAAACATCATTGTACATTGAAATTTCTGCTTGCGTATGCTTTAGAAGCAAGAATTAAGAGGACTACATTCATTATTTCAGCTGAAAAATGCTTAGTTTATGATTTATAGTCAACATTAATGAAATGTCCCCAACAGCGTTTTCAGCCCGAGTGGAGCGCATTTTGACTGTTTTTTTTAAAAACATCATTGTACATTGAAATTTCTGCTTGCGTATGCTTTAGAAGCAAGAATTAAGAGGACTACATTCATTATTTCAGCTGAAAAATGCTTAGTTTATGATTTATAGTCAACATTAAGGAAATGTTCCGAACAAGCGTTTTCAGCCCGAGTGGAGCACATTTTGACCGTTTTTTTAAAAACATCATTGTACATTGAAATTTCTGTTTGCGTATGCTTTAGAAGCAAGAATTAAGAGGACTACATTCATTATTTCAGCTGAAAAATGCTTAGTTTATGATTTATAGTCAACATTAATGTAATGTCCCAAACAAGCGTTTTCAGCCCGAGTGGAGCACATTTTGACTGTTTTTTTAAAAACATCATTGTACATTGAAATTTCTGCTTGCGTATGTTTTAGAAGCAAGAATTAAGAGGACTACATTCATTATTTCAGCTGAAAAATGCTTAGTTTATGATTTATAGTCAACATTAATGAAATGTCCCCAACAGCGTTTTCAGCCCGAGTGGAGCACATTTTGACTGTTTTTTTAAAAACATCATTGTACATTGAAATTTCTGCTTGCGTATGCTTTAGAAGCAAGAATTAAGAGGACTACATTCATTATTTCAGCTGAAAAATGCTTAGTTTATGATTTATAGTCAACATTAATGAAATGTCCCCAACAGCGTTTTCAGCCCGAGTGGAGCACATTTTGACTGTTTTTTTAAAAACATCATTGTACATTGAAATTTCTGCTTGCGTATGCTTTAGAAGCAAGAATTAAGAGGACTACATTCATTATTTCAGCTGAAAAATGCTTAGTTTATGATTTATAGTCAACATTAATGTCATGTCCCAAACAAGCGTTTTCAGCCCGAGTGGAGCACATTTTGACTGTTTTTTTAAAAACATCATTGTACATTGAAATTTCTGCTTGCGTATGCTTTAGAAGCAAGAATTAAGAGGACTACATTCATTATTTCAGCTGAAAAATGCTTAGTTTATGATTTATAGTCAACATTAAGGAAATGTTCCAAACAAGCGTTTTCAGCCCGAGTGGAGCACATTTTGACCCTTTTTTTAAAAACATCATTGTACATTGAAATTTCTGCTTGCGTATGCTTTAGAAGCAAGAATTAAGAGGACTACATTCATTATTTCAGCTGAAAAATGCTTAGTTTATGATTTATAGTCAACATTAATGTCATGTCCCAAACAAGCGTTTTCAGCCCGAGTGGAGCACATTTTGACTGTTTTTTTAAAAACATCATTGTACATTGAAATTTCTGCTTGCGTATGCTTTAGAAGCAAGAATTAAGAGGACTACATTCATTATTTCAGCTGAAAAATGCTTAGTTTATGATTTATAGTCAACATTAATGAAATGTTCCAAACAAGCGTTTTCAGCCCGAGTGGAGCACATTTTGACCCTTTTTTTAAAAACATCATTGTACATTGAAATTTCTGCTTGCCTATGCTTTAGAAGCAAGAATTAAGAGGACTACATTCATTATTTCAGCTGAAAAATGCTTAGTTTATGATTTATAGTCAACATTAATGTCATGTCCCAAACAAGCGTTTTCAGCCCGAGTGGAGCACATTTTGACTGTTTTTTTAAAAACATCATTGTACATTGAAATTTCTGCTTGCGTATGCTTTAGAAGCAAGAATTAAGAGGACTACATTCATTATTTCAGCTGAAAAATGCTTAGTTTATGATTTATAGTCAACATTAATGAAATGTTCCAAACAAGCGTTTTCAGCCCGAGTGGAGCACATTTTGACCCTTTTTTTAAAAACATCATTGTACATTGAAATTTCTGCTTGCGTATGCTTTAGAAGCAAGAATTAAGAGGACTACATTCATTATTTCAGCTGAAAAATGCTTAGTTTTTGATTTGTAGTCAACATTAATGAAATGTCCCCAACAGCGTTTTCAGCCCGAGTGGAGCGCATTTTGACTGTTTTTTTTAAAAACATCATTGTACATTGAAATTTCTGCTTGCGTATGCTTTAGAAGCAAGAATTAAGAGGACTACATTCATTATTTCAGCTGAAAAATGCTTAGTTTATGATTTATAGTCAACATTAAGGAAATGTTCCGAACAAGCGTTTTCAGCCCGAGTGGAGCACATTTTGACCGTTTTTTAAAAAACATCATTGTACATTGAAATTTCTTTTTGCGTATGCTTTAGAAGCAAGAATTAAGAGGACTACATTCATTATTTCAGCTGAAAAATGCTTAGTTTATGATTTATAGTCAACATTAATGTAATGTCCCAAACAAGCGTTTTCAGCCCGAGTGGAGCACATTTTGACTGTTTTTTTAAAAACATCATTGTACATTGAAATTTCTGCTTGCGTATGCTTTAGAAGCAAGAATTAAGAGGACTACATTCATTATTTCAGCTGAAAAATGCTTAGTTTATGATTTATAGTCAACATTAATGTCATGTCCCAAACAAGCGTTTTCAGCCCGAGTGGAGCACATTTTGACTGTTTTTTTAAAAACATCATTGTACATTGAAATTTCTGCTTGCGTATGCTTTAGAAGCAAGAATTAAGAGGACTACATTCATTATTTCAGCTGAAAAATGCTTAGTTTATGATTTATAGTCAACATTAATGAAATGTTCCAAACAAGCGTTTTCAGCCCGAGTGGAGCACATTTTGACCCTTTTTTTAAAAACATCATTGTACATTGAAATTTCTGCTTGCGTATGCTTTAGAAGCAAGAATTAAGAGGACTACATTCATTATTTCAGCTGAAAAATGCTTGGTTTTTGATTTGTAGTCAACATTAATGAAATGTCCCCAACAGCGTTTTCAGCCCGAGTGGAGCACATTTTGACCCTTTTTTTAAAAACATCATTGTACATTGAAATTTCTGCTTGCGTATGCTTTAGAAGCAAGAATTAAGAGGACTACATTCATTATTTCAGCTGAAAAATGCTTAGTTTATGATTTATAGTCAACATTAATGTCATGTCCCCAACAGCGTTTTCAGCCCGAGTGGAGCACATTTTGACTGTTTTTTTAAAAACATCATTGTACATTGAAATTTCTGCTTGCGTATGCTTTAGAAGCAAGAATTAAGAGGACTACATTCATTATTTCAGCTGAAAAATGCTTAGTTTATGATTTATAGTCAACATTAATGAAATGTTCCAAACAAGCGTTTTCAGCCCGAGTGGAGCACATTTTGACCCTTTTTTTAAAAACATCATTGTACATTGAAATTTCTGCTTGCGTATGCTTTAGAAGCAAGAATTAAGAGGACTACATTCATTATTTCAGCTGAAAAATGCTTAGTTTTTGATTTGTAGTCAACATTAATGAAATGTCCCCAACAGCGTTTTCAGCCCGAGTGGAGCGCATTTTGACTGTTTTTTTTAAAAACATCATTGTACATTGAAATTTCTGCTTGCGTATGCTTTAGAAGCAAGAATTAAGAGGACTACATTCATTATTTCAGCTGAAAAATGCTTAGTTTATGATTTATAGTCAACATTAAGGAAATGTTCCGAACAAGCGTTTTCAGCCCGAGTGGAGCACATTTTGACCGTTTTTTAAAAAACATCATTGTACATTGAAATTTCTTTTTGCGTATGCTTTAGAAGCAAGAATTAAGAGGACTACATTCATTATTTCAGCTGAAAAATGCTTAGTTTATGATTTATAGTCAACATTAATGTAATGTCCCAAACAAGCGTTTTCAGCCCGAGTGGAGCACATTTTGACTGTTTTTTTAAAAACATCATTGTACATTGAAATTTCTGCTTGCGTATGCTTTAGAAGCAAGAATTAAGAGGACTACATTCATTATTTCAGCTGAAAAATGCTTAGTTTATGATTTATAGTCAACATTAATGTCATGTCCCAAACAAGCGTTTTCAGCCCGAGTGGAGCACATTTTGACTGTTTTTTTAAAAACATCATTGTACATTGAAATTTCTGCTTGCGTATGCTTTAGAAGCAAGAATTAAGAGGACTACATTCATTATTTCAGCTGAAAAATGCTTAGTTTATGATTTATAGTCAACATTAATGAAATGTTCCAAACAAGCGTTTTCAGCCCGAGTGGAGCACATTTTGACCCTTTTTTTAAAAACATCATTGTACATTGAAATTTCTGCTTGCGTATGCTTTAGAAGCAAGAATTAAGAGGACTACATTCATTATTTCAGCTGAAAAATGCTTAGTTTTTGATTTGTAGTCAACATTAATGAAATGTCCCCAACAGCGTTTTCAGCCCGAGTGGAGCGCATTTTGACTGTTTTTTTTAAAAACATCATTGTACATTGAAATTTCTGCTTGCGTATGCTTTAGAAGCAAGAATTAAGAGGACTACATTCATTATTTCAGCTGAAAAATGCTTAGTTTATGATTTATAGTCAACATTAAGGAAATGTTCCGAACAAGCGTTTTCAGCCCGAGTGGAGCACATTTTGACCGTTTTTTAAAAAACATCATTGTACATTGAAATTTCTGTTTGCGTATGCTTTAGAAGCAAGAATTAAGAGGACTACATTCATTATTTCAGCTGAAAAATGCTTAGTTTATGATTTATAGTCAACATTAATGTAATGTCCCAAACAAGCGTTTTCAGCCCGAGTGGAGCACATTTTGACCGTTTTTTTAAAAACATCATTGTACATTGAAATTTCTGCTTGCGTATGCTTTAGAAGCAAGAATTAAGAGGACTACATTCATTATTTCAGCTGAAAAATGCTTAGTTTATGATTTATAGTCAACATTAATGAAATGTCCCCAACAGCGTTTTCAGCCCGAGTGGAGCACATTTTGACTGTTTTTTTAAAAACATCATTGTACATTGAAATTTCTGCTTGCGAATGCTTTAGAAGCAAGAATTAAGAGGACTACATTCATTATTTCAGCTGAAAAATGCTTAGTTTTTGATTTGTAGTCAACATTAATGAAATGTCCCCAACAGCGTTTTCAGCCCGAGTGGAGCACATTTTGACTGTTTTTTTTAAAAACATCATTGTACATTGAAATTTCTGCTTGCGTATGCTTTAGAAGCAAGAATTAAGAGGACTACATTCATTATTTCAGCTGAAAAATGCTTAGTTTATGATTTATAGTCAACATTAAGGAAATGTTCCGAACAAGCGTTTTCAGCCCGAGTGGAGCACATTTTGACCGTTTTTTTAAAAACATCATTGTACATTGAAATTTCTGCTTGCGTATGCTTTAGAAGCAAGAATTAAGAGGACTACATTCATTATTTCAGCTGAAAAATGCTTAGTTTATGATTTATAGTCAACATTAATGAAATGTCCCCAACAGCGTTTTCAGCCCGAGTGGAGCGCATTTTGACTGTTTGTTTTAAAAACATCATTGTACATTGAAATTTCTGCTTGCGTATGCTTTAGAAGCAAGAATTAAGAGGACTACATTCATTATTTCAGCTGAAAAATGCTTAGTTTATGATTTATAGTCAACATTAAGGAAATGTTCCGAACAAGCGTTTTCAGCCCGAGTGGAGCACATTTTGACCGTTTTTTTAAAAACATCATTGTACATTGAAATTTCTGCTTGCGTATGCTTTAGAAGCAAGAATTAAGAGGACTACATTCATTATTTCAGCTGAAAAATGCTTAGTTTATGATTTATAGTCAACATTAATGTCATGTCCCAAACAAGCGTTTTCAGCCCGAGTGGAGCACATTTTGACTGTTTTTTTAAAAACATCATTGTACATTGAAATTTCTGCTTGCGTATGCTTTAGAAGCAAGAATTAAGAGGACTACATTCATTATTTCAGCTGAAAAATGCTTAGTTTATGATTTATAGTCAACATTAATGAAATGTCCCCAACAGCGTTTTCAGCCCGAGTGGAGCACATTTTGACTGTTTTTTTAAAAACATCATTGTACATTGAAATTTCTGCTTGCGAATGCTTTAGAAGCAAGAATTAAGAGGACTACATTCATTATTTCAGCTGAAAAATGCTTAGTTTTTGATTTGTAGTCAACATTAATGAAATGTCCCCAACAGCGTTTTCAGCCCGAGTGGAACACATTTTGACTGTTTTTTTTAAAAACATCATTGTACATTGAAATTTCTGCTTGCGTATGCTTTAGAAGCAAGAATTAAGAGGACTACATTCATTATTTCAGCTGAAAAATGCTTAGTTTTTGATTTGTAGTCAACATTAATGAAATGTCCCCAACAGCGTTTTCAGCCCGAGTGGAGCGCATTTTGACTGTTTTTTTTAAAAACATCATTGTACATTGAAATTTCTGCTTGCGTATGCTTTAGAAGCAAGAATTAAGAGGACTACATTCATTATTTCAGCTGAAAAATGCTTAGTTTATGATTTATAGTCAACATTAATGAAATGTCCCCAACAGCGTTTTCAGCCCGAGTGGAGCGCATTTTGACTGTTTTTTTTAAAAACATCATTGTACATTGAAATTTCTGCTTGCGTATGCTTTAGAAGCAAGAATTAAGAGGACTACATTCATTATTTCAGCTGAAAAATGCTTAGTTTATGATTTATAGTCAACATTAAGGAAATGTTCCGAACAAGCGTTTTCAGCCCGAGTGGAGCACATTTTGACCGTTTTTTTAAAAACATCATTGTACATTGAAATTTCTGTTTGCGTATGCTTTAGAAGCAAGAATTAAGAGGACTACATTCATTATTTCAGCTGAAAAATGCTTAGTTTATGATTTATAGTCAACATTAATGTAATGTCCCAAACAAGCGTTTTCAGCCCGAGTGGAGCACATTTTGACTGTTTTTTTAAAAACATCATTGTACATTGAAATTTCTGCTTGCGTATGCTTTAGAAGCAAGAATTAAGAGGACTACATTCATTATTTCAGCTGAAAAATGCTTAGTTTATGATTTATAGTCAACATTAATGAAATGTCCCCAACAGCGTTTTCAGCCCGAGTGGAGCACATTTTGACCCTTTTTTTAAAAACATCATTGTACATTGAAATTTCTGCTTGCGTATGCTTTAGAAGCAAGAATTAAGAGGACTACATTCATTATTTCAGCTGAAAAATGCTTAGTTTATGATTTATAGTCAACATTAATGAAATGTTCCAAACAAGCGTTTTCAGCCCGAGTGGAGCACATTTTGACCCTTTTTTTAAAAACATCATTGTACATTGAAATTTCTGCTTGCGTATGCTTTAGAAGCAAGAATTAAGAGGACTACATTCATTATTTCAGCTGAAAAATGCTTAGTTTTTGATTTGTAGTCAACATTAATGAAATGTCCCCAACAGCGTTTTCAGCCCGAGTGGAGCGCATTTTGACTGTTTTTTTTAAAAACATCATTGTACATTGAAATTTCTGCTTGCGTATGCTTTAGAAGCAAGAATTAAGAGGACTACATTCATTATTTCAGCTGAAAAATGCTTAGTTTATGATTTATAGTCAACATTAAGGAAATGTTCCGAACAAGCGTTTTCAGCCCGAGTGGAGCACATTTTGACCGTTTTTTAAAAAACATCATTGTACATTGAAATTTCTTTTTGCGTATGCTTTAGAAGCAAGAATTAAGAGGACTACATTCATTATTTCAGCTGAAAAATGCTTAGTTTATGATTTATAGTCAACATTAATGTAATGTCCCAAACAAGCGTTTTCAGCCCGAGTGGAGCACATTTTGACTGTTTTTTTAAAAACATCATTGTACATTGAAATTTCTGCTTGCGTATGCTTTAGAAGCAAGAATTAAGAGGACTACATTCATTATTTCAGCTGAAAAATGCTTAGTTTATGATTTATAGTCAACATTAATGTCATGTCCCAAACAAGCGTTTTCAGCCCGAGTGGAGCACATTTTGACTGTTTTTTTAAAAACATCATTGTACATTGAAATTTCTGCTTGCGTATGCTTTAGAAGCAAGAATTAAGAGGACTACATTCATTATTTCAGCTGAAAAATGCTTAGTTTATGATTTATAGTCAACATTAATGAAATGTTCCAAACAAGCGTTTTCAGCCCGAGTGGAGCACATTTTGACCCTTTTTTTAAAAACATCATTGTACATTGAAATTTCTGCTTGCGTATGCTTTAGAAGCAAGAATTAAGAGGACTACATTCATTATTTCAGCTGAAAAATGCTTAGTTTTTGATTTGTAGTCAACATTAATGAAATGTCCCCAACAGCGTTTTCAGCCCGAGTGGAGCGCATTTTGACTGTTTTTTTAAAAACATCATTGTACATTGAAATTTCTGCTTGCGAATGCTTTAGAAGCAAGAATTAAGAGGACTACATTCATTATTTCAGCTGAAAAATGCTTAGTTTTTGATTTGTAGTCAACATTAATGAAATGTCCCCAACAGCGTTTTCAGCCCGAGTGGAGCACATTTTGACTGTTTTTTTAAAAACATCATTGTACATTGAAATTTCTGCTTGCGTATGCTTTAGAAGCAAGAATTAAGAGGACTACATTCATTATTTCAGCTGAAAAATGCTTAGTTTATGATTTATAGTCAACATTAAGGAAATGTTCCAAACAAGCGTTTTCAGCCCGAGTGGAGCACATTTTGACCCTTTTTTTTAAAAACATCATTGTACATTGAAATTTCTGCTTGCGTATGCTTTAGAAGCAAGAATTAAGAGGACTACATTCATTATTTCAGCTGAAAAATGCTTAGTTTATGATTTATAGTCAACATTAATGTCATGTCCCAAACAAGCGTTTTCAGCCCGAGTGGAGCACATTTTGACTGTTTTTTTAAAAACATCATTGTACATTGAAATTTCTGCTTGCGTATGCTTTAGAAGAAAGAATTAAGAGGACTACATTCATTATTTCAGCTGAAAAATGCTTAGTTTATGATTTATAGTCAACATTAATGAAATGTTCCAAACAAGCGTTTTCAGCCCGAGTGGAGCACATTTTGACCCTTTTTTTAAAAACATCATTGTACATTGAAATTTCTGCTTGCGTATGCTTTAGAAGCAAGAATTAAGAGGACTACATTCATTATTTCAGCTGAAAAATGCTTAGTTTATGATTTATAGTCAACATTAATGTCATGTCCCAAACAAGCGTTTTCAGCCCGAGTGGAGCACATTTTGACTGTTTTTTTAAAAACATCATTGTACATTGAAATTTCTGCTTGCGTATGCTTTAGAAGCAAGAATTAAGAGGACTACATTCATTATTTCAGCTGAAAAATGCTTAGTTTATGATTTATAGTCAACATTAATGAAATGTTCCAAACAAGCGTTTTCAGCCCGAGTGGAGCACATTTTGACCCTTTTTTTAAAAACATCATTGTACATTGAAATTTCTGCTTGCGTATGCTTTAGAAGCAAGAATTAAGAGGACTACATTCATTATTTCAGCTGAAAAATGCTTAGTTTATGATTTATAGTCAACATTAAGGAAATGTTCCGAACAAGCGTTTTCAGCCCGAGTGGAGCACATTTTGACCGTTTTTTAAAAAACATCATTGTACATTGAAATTTCTGCTTGCGTATGCTTTAGAAGCAAGAATTAAGAGGACTACATTCATTATTTCAGCTGAAAAATGCTTAGTTTTTGATTTGTAGTCAACATTAATGAAATGTCCCCAACAGCGTTTTCAGCCCGAGTGGAGCGCATTTTGACTGTTTTTTTTAAAAACATCATTGTACATTGAAATTTCTGCTTGCGTATGCTTTAGAAGCAAGAATTAAGAGAACTACATTCATTATTTCAGCTGAAAAATGCTTAGTTTATGATTTATAGTCAACATTAAGGAAATGTTCCGAACAAGCGTTTTCAGCCCGAGTGGAGCACATTTTGACCGTTTTTTAAAAAACATCATTGTACATTGAAATTTCTGTTTGCGTATGCTTTAGAAGCAAGAATTAAGAGGACTACATTCATTATTTCAGCTGAAAAATGCTTAGTTTATGATTTATAGTCAACATTAATGAAATGTCCCCAACAGCGTTTTCAGCCCGAGTGGAGCACATTTTGACTGTTTTTTTAAAAACATCATTGTACATTGAAATTTCTGCTTGCGAATGCTTTAGAAGCAAGAATTAAGAGGACTACATTCATTATTTCAGCTGAAAAATGCTTAGTTTTTGATTTGTAGTCAACATTAATGAAATGTCCCCAACAGCGTTTTCAGCCCGAGTGGAGCACATTTTGACTGTTTTTTTTAAAAACATCATTGTACATTGAAATTTCTGCTTGCGTATGCTTTAGAAGCAAGAATTAAGAGGACTACATTCATTATTTCAGCTGAAAAATGCTTAGTTTATGATTTATAGTCAACATTAAGGAAATGTTCCGAACAAGCGTTTTCAGCCCGAGTGGAGCACATTTTGACCGTTTTTTTAAAAACATCATTGTACATTGAAATTTCTGCTTGCGTATGCTTTAGAAGCAAGAATTAAGAGGACTACATTCATTATTTCAGCTGAAAAATGCTTAGTTTATGATTTATAGTCAACATTAAGGAAATGTTCCGAACAAGCGTTTTCAGCCCGAGTGGAGCACATTTTGACCGTTTTTTAAAAAACATCATTGTACATTGAAATTTCTGTTTGCGTATGCTTTAGAAGCAAGAATTAAGAGGACTACATTCATTATTTCAGCTGAAAAATGCTTAGTTTATGATTTATAGTCAACATTAATGTCATGTCCCAAACAAGCGTTTTCAGCCCGAGTGGAGCACATTTTGACCGTTTTTTTAAAAACATCATTGTACATTGAAATTTCTGCTTGCGTATGCTTTAGAAGCAAGAATTAAGAGGACTACATTCATTATTTCAGCTGAAAAATGCTTAATTTATGATTTATAGTCAACATTAATGAAATGTTCCAAACAAGCGTTTTCAGCCCGAGTGGAGCACATTTTGACCCTTTTTTTAAAAACATCATTGTACATTGAAATTTCTGCTTGCGAATGCTTTAGAAGCAAGAATTAAGAGGACTACATTCATTATTTCAGCTGAAAAATGCTTAGTTTTTGATTTGTAGTCAACATTAATGAAATGTCCCCAACAGCGTTTTCAGCCCGAGTGGAGCGCATTTTGACTGTTTTTTTTAAAAACATCATTGTACATTGAAATTTCTGCTTGCGTATGCTTTAGAAGCAAGAATTAAGAGGACTACATTCATTATTTCAGCTGAAAAATGCTTAGTTTATGATTTATAGTCAACATTAAGGAAATGTTCCGAACAAGCGTTTTCAGCCCGAGTGGAGCACATTTTGACCGTTTTTTAAAAAACATCATTGTACATTGAAATTTCTGTTTGCGTATGCTTTAGAAGCAAGAATTAAGAGGACTACATTCATTATTTCAGCTGAAAAATGCTTAGTTTATGATTTATAGTCAACATTAATGTCATGTCCCAAACAAGCGTTTTCAGCCCGAGTGGAGCACATTTTGACCGTTTTTTTAAAAACATCATTGTACATTGAAATTTCTGCTTGCGTATGCTTTAGAAGCAAGAATTAAGAGGACTACATTCATTATTTCAGCTGAAAAATGCTTAATTTATGATTTATAGTCAACATTAATGAAATGTTCCAAACAAGCGTTTTCAGCCCGAGTGGAGCACATTTTGACCCTTTTTTTAAAAACATCATTGTACATTGAAATTTCTGCTTGCGAATGCTTTAGAAGCAAGAATTAAGAGGACTACATTCATTATTTCAGCTGAAAAATGCTTAGTTTTTGATTTGTAGTCAACATTAATGAAATGTCCCCAACAGCGTTTTCAGCCCGAGTGGAGCACATTTTGACCGTTTTTTTAAAAACATCATTGTACATTGAAATTTCTGCTTGCGTATGCTTTAGAAGCAAGAATTAAGAGGACTACATTCATTATTTCAGCTGAAAAATGCTTAGTTTATGATTTATAGTCAACATTAATGAAATGTCCCCAACAGCGTTTTCAGCCCGAGTGGAGCACATTTTGACTGTTTTTTTAAAAACATCATTGTACATTGAAATTTCTGCTTGCGAATGCTTTAGAAGCAAGAATTAAGAGGACTACATTCATTATTTCAGCTGAAAAATGCTTAGTTTTTGATTTGTAGTCAACATTAATGAAATGTCCCCAACAGCGTTTTCAGCCCGAGTGGAGCACATTTTGACTGTTTTTTTTAAAAACATCATTGTACATTGAAATTTCTGCTTGCGTATGCTTTAGAAGCAAGAATTAAGAGGACTACATTCATTATTTCAGCTGAAAAATGCTTAGTTTATGATTTATAGTCAACATTAATGTCATGTCCCAAACAAGCGTTTTCAGCCCGAGTGGAGCACATTTTGACTGTTTTTTTAAAAACATCATTGTACATTGAAATTTCTGCTTGCGTATGCTTTAGAAGCAAGAATTAAGAGGACTACATTCATTATTTCAGCTGAAAAATGCTTAGTTTATGATTTATAGTCAACATTAAGGAAATGTTCCGAACAAGCGTTTTCAGCCCGAGTGGAGCACATTTTGACCGTTTTTTTAAAAACATCATTGTACATTGAAATTTCTGCTTGCGTATGCTTTAGAAGCAAGAATTAAGAGGACTACATTCATTCTTTCAGCTGAAAAATGCTTAGTTTATGATTTATAGTCAACATTAATGAAATGTCCCCAACAGCGTTTTCAGCCCGAGTGGAGCACATTTTGACTGTTTTTTTAAAAACATCATTGTACATTGAAATTTCTGCTTGCGTATGCTTTAGAAGCAAGAATTAAGAGGACTACATTCATTATTTCAGCTGAAAAATGCTTAGTTTATGATTTATAGTCAACATTAATGAAATGTTCCAAACAAGCGTTTTCAGCCCGAGTGGAGCACATTTTGACCGTTTTTTTAAAAACATCATTGTACATTGAAATTTCTGCTTGCGTATGCTTTAGAAGCAAGAATTAAGAGGACTACATTCATTATTTCAGCTGAAAAATGCTTAGTTTATGATTTATAGTCAACATTAAGGAAATGTTCCGAACAAGCGTTTTCAGCCCGAGTGGAGCATTTTGACCGTTTTTTAAAAAACATCATTGTACATTGAAATTTCTGTTTGCGTATGCTTTAGAAGCAAGAATTAAGAGGACTACATTCATTATTTCAGCTGAAAAATGCTTAGTTTATGATTTATAGTCAACATTAATGTAATGTCCCAAACAAGCGTTTTCAGCCCGAGTGGAGCACATTTTGACCGTTTTTTTAAAAACATCATTGTACATTGAAATTTCTGCTTGCGTATGCTTTAGAAGCAAGAATTAAGAGGACTACATTCATTATTTCAGCTGAAAAATGCTTAGTTTATGATTTATAGTCAACATTAATGAAATGTCCCCAACAGCGTTTTCAGCCCGAGTGGAGCACATTTTGACTGTTTTTTTAAAAACATCATTGTACATTGAAATTTCTGCTTGCGAATGCTTTAGAAGCAAGAATTAAGAGGACTACATTCATTATTTCAGCTGAAAAATGCTTAGTTTTTGATTTGTAGTCAACATTAATGAAATGTCCCCAACAGCGTTTTCAGCCCGAGTGGAGCACATTTTGACTGTTTTTTTTAAAAACATCATTGTACATTGAAATTTCTGCTTGCGTATGCTTTAGAAGCAAGAATTAAGAGGACTACATTCATTATTTCAGCTGAAAAATGCTTAGTTTATGATTTATAGTCAACATTAAGGAAATGTTCCGAACAAGCGTTTTCAGCCCGAGTGGAGCACATTTTGACCGTTTTTTTAAAAACATCATTGTACATTGAAATTTCTGCTTGCGTATGCTTTAGAAGCAAGAATTAAGAGGACTACATTCATTATTTCAGCTGAAAAATGCTTAGTTTATGATTTATAGTCAACATTAATGAAATGTCCCCAACAGCGTTTTCAGCCCGAGTGGAGCGCATTTTGACTGTTTTTTTTAAAAACATCATTGTACATTGAAATTTCTGCTTGCGTATGCTTTAGAAGCAAGAATTAAGAGGACTACATTCATTATTTCAGCTGAAAAATGCTTAGTTTTTGATTTATAGTCAACATTAAGGAAATGTTCCGAACAAGCGTTTTCAGCCCGAGTGGAGCACATTTTGACCGTTTTTTTAAAAACATCATTGTACATTGAAATTTCTGCTTGCGTATGCTTTAGAAGCAAGAATTAAGAGGACTACATTCATTATTTCAGCTGAAAAATGCTTAGTTTATGATTTATAGTCAACATTAATGTCATGTCCCAAACAAGCGTTTTCAGCCCGAGTGGAGCACATTTTGACTGTTTTTTTAAAAACATCATTGTACATTGAAATTTCTGCTTGCGTATGCTTTAGAAGCAAGAATTAAGAGGACTACATTCATTATTTCAGCTGAAAAATGCTTAGTTTATGATTTATAGTCAACATTAATGTAATGTCCCAAACAAGCGTTTTCAGCCCGAGTGGAGCACATTTTGACCGTTTTTTTAAAAACATCATTGTACATTGAAATTTCTGCTTGCGTATGCTTAAGAAGCAAGAATTAAGAGGACTACATTCATTATTTCAGCTGAAAAATGCTTAGTTTATGATTTATAGTCAACATTAATGAAATGTCCCCAACAGCGTTTTCAGCCCGAGTGGAGCGCATTTTGACTGTTTTTTTTAAAAACATCATTGTACATTGAAATTTCTGCTTGCGTATGCTTTAGAAGCAAGAATTAAGAGGACTACATTCATTATTTCAGCTGAAAAATGCTTAGTTTTTGATTTGTAGTCAACATTAATGAAATGTCCCCAACAGCGTTTTCAGCCCGAGTGGAGCACATTTTGACTGTTTTTTTTAAAAACATCATTGTACATTGAAATTTCTGCTTGCGTATGCTTTGGAAGCAAGAATTAAGAGGACTACATTCATTATTTCAGCTGAAAAATGCTTAGTTTATGATTTATAGTCAACATTAATGAAATGTTCCAAACAAGCGTTTTCAGCCCGAGTGGAGCACATTTTGACCCTTTTTTTAAAAACATCATTGTACATTGAAATTTCTGCTTGCGTATGCTTTAGAAGCAAGAATTAAGAGGACTACATTCATTATTTCAGCTGAAAAATGCTTAGTTTTTGATTTGTAGTCAACATTAATGAAATGTCCCCAACAGCGTTTTCAGCCCGAGTGGAGCGCATTTTGACTGTTTTTTTTAAAAACATCATTGTACATTGAAATTTCTGCTTGCGTATGCTTTAGAAGCAAGAATTAAGAGGACTACATTCATTATTTCAGCTGAAAAATGCTTAGTTTATGATTTATAGTCAACATTAAGGAAATGTTCCGAACAAGCGTTTTCAGCCCGAGTGGAGCACATTTTGACCGTTTTTTAAAAAACATCATTGTACATTGAAATTTCTGTTTGCGTATGCTTTAGAAGCAAGAATTAAGAGGACTACATTCATTATTTCAGCTGAAAAATGCTTAGTTTATGATTTATAGTCAACATTAATGTAATGTCCCAAACAAGCGTTTTCAGCCCGAGTGGAGCACATTTTGACCGTTTTTTTAAAAACATCATTGTACATTGAAATTTCTGCTTGCGTATGCTTTAGAAGCAAGAATTAAGAGGACTACATTCATTATTTCAGCTGAAAAATGCTTAGTTTATGATTTATAGTCAACATTAATGAAATGTCCCCAACAGCGTTTTCAGCCCGAGTGGAGCACATTTTGACTGTTTTTTTAAAAACATCATTGTACATTGAAATTTCTGCTTGCGTATGCTTTAGAAGCAAGAATTAAGAGGACTACATTCATTATTTCAGCTGAAAAATGCTTAGTTTTTGATTTATAGTCAACATTAATGAAATGTCCCCAACAGCGTTTTCAGCCCGAGTGGAGCACATTTTGACTGTTTTTTTTAAAAACATCATTGTACATTGAAATTTCTGCTTGCGTATGCTTTAGAAGCAAGAATTAAGAGGACTACATTCATTATTTCAGCTGAAAAATGCTTAGTTTATGATTTATAGTCAACATTAATGAAATGTTCCAAACAAGCGTTTTCAGCCCGAGTGGAGCACATTTTGACCCTTTTTTTAAAAACATCATTGTACATTGAAATTTCTGCTTGCGTATGCTTTAGAAGCAAGAATTAAGAGGACTACATTCATTATTTCAGCTGAAAAATGCTTAGTTTATGATTTATAGTTAACATTAATGTCATGTCCCAAACAAGCGTTTTCAGCCCGAGTGGAGCACATTTTGACTGTTTTTTTAAAAACATCATTGTACATTGAAATTTCTGCTTGCGTATGCTTTAGAAGCAAGAATTAAGAGGACTACATTCATTATTTCAGCTGAAAAATGCTTAGTTTATGATTTATAGTCAACATTAATGTCATGTCCCAAACAAGCGTTTTCAGCCCGAGTGGAGCACATTTTGACTGTTTTTTTAAAAACATCATTGTACATTGAAATTTCTGCTTGCGTATGCTTTAGAAGCAAGAATTAAGAGGACTACATTCATTATTTCAGCTGAAAAATGCTTAGTTTATGATTTATAGTCAACATTAATGAAATGTTCCAAACAAGCGTTTTCAGCCCGAGTGGAGCACATTTTGACCCTTTTTTTAAAAACATCATTGTACATTGAAATTTCTGCTTGCGTATGCTTTAGAAGCAAGAATTAAGAGGACTACATTCATTATTTCAGCTGAAAAATGCTTAGTTTATGATTTATAGTCAACATTAATGTAATGTCCCAAACAAGCGTTTTCAGCCCGAGTGGAGCACATTTTGACCGTTTTTTTAAAAACATCATTGTACATTGAAATTTCTGCTTGCGTATGCTTTAGAAGCAAGAATTAAGAGGACTACATTCATTATTTCAGCTGAAAAATGCTTAGTTTATGATTTATAGTCAACATTAATGAAATGTCCCCAACAGCGTTTTCAGCCCGAGTGGAGCGCATTTTGACTGTTTTTTTTAAAAACATCATTGTACATTGAAATTTCTGCTTGCGTATGCTTTAGAAGCAAGAATTAAGAGGACTACATTCATTATTTCAGCTGAAAAATGCTTAGTTTTTGATTTGTAGTCAACATTAATGAAATGTCCCCAACAGCGTTTTCAGCCCGAGTGGAGCACATTTTGACTGTTTTTTTTAAAAACATCATTGTACATTGAAATTTCTGCTTGCGTATGCTTTGGAAGCAAGAATTAAGAGGACTACATTCATTATTTCAGCTGAAAAATGCTTAGTTTATGATTTATAGTCAACATTAATGAAATGTTCCAAACAAGCGTTTTCAGCCCGAGTGGAGCACATTTTGACCCTTTTTTTAAAAACATCATTGTACATTGAAATTTCTGCTTGCGTATGCTTTAGAAGCAAGAATTAAGAGGACTACATTCATTATTTCAGCTGAAAAATGCTTAGTTTTTGATTTGTAGTCAACATTAATGAAATGTCCCCAACAGCGTTTTCAGCCCGAGTGGAGCGCATTTTGACTGTTTTTTTTAAAAACATCATTGTACATTGAAATTTCTGCTTGCGTATGCTTTAGAAGCAAGAATTAAGAGGACTACATTCATTATTTCAGCTGAAAAATGCTTAGTTTATGATTTATAGTCAACATTAAGGAAATGTTCCGAACAAGCGTTTTCAGCCCGAGTGGAGCACATTTTGACCGTTTTTTAAAAAACATCATTGTACATTGAAATTTCTGTTTGCGTATGCTTTAGAAGCAAGAATTAAGAGGACTACATTCATTATTTCAGCTGAAAAATGCTTAGTTTATGATTTATAGTCAACATTAATGTAATGTCCCAAACAAGCGTTTTCAGCACGAGTGGAGCACATTTTGACCGTTTTTTTAAAAACATCATTGTACATTGAAATTTCTGCTTGCGTATGCTTTAGAAGCAAGAATTAAGAGGACTACATTCATTATTTCAGCTGAAAAATGCTTAGTTTATGATTTATAGTCAACATTAATGAAATGTCCCCAACAGCGTTTTCAGCCCGAGTGGAGCACATTTTGACTGTTTTTTTAAAAACATCATTGTACATTGAAATTTCTGCTTGCGTATGCTTTAGAAGCAAGAATTAAGAGGACTACATTCATTATTTCAGCTGAAAAATGCTTAGTTTTTGATTTATAGTCAACATTAATGAAATGTCCCCAACAGCGTTTTCAGCCCGAGTGGAGCACATTTTGACTGTTTTTTTTAAAAACATCATTGTACATTGAAATTTCTGCTTGCGTATGCTTTAGAAGCAAGAATTAAGAGGACTACATTCATTATTTCAGCTGAAAAATGCTTAGTTTATGATTTATAGTCAACATTAATGAAATGTTCCAAACAAGCGTTTTCAGCCCGAGTGGAGCACATTTTGACCCTTTTTTTAAAAACATCATTGTACATTGAAATTTCTGCTTGCGTATGCTTTAGAAGCAAGAATTAAGAGGACTACATTCATTATTTCAGCTGAAAAATGCTTAGTTTATGATTTATAGTCAACATTAATGAAATGTCCCCAACAGCGTTTTCAGCCCGAGTGGAGCGCATTTTGACTGTTTTTTTTAAAAACATCATTGTACATTGAAATTTCTGCTTGCGTATGCTTTAGAAGCAAGAATTAAGAGGACTACATTCATTATTTCAGCTGAAAAATGCTTAGTTTATGATTTATAGTCAACATTAATGAAATGTTCCAAACAAGCGTTTTCAGCCCGAGTGGAGCACATTTTGACCGTTTTTTTAAAAACATCATTGTACATTGAAATTTCTGCTTGCGTATGCTTTAGAAGCAAGAATTAAGAGGACTACATTCATTATTTCAGCTGAAAAATGCTTAGTTTTTGATTTGTAGTCAACATTAATGAAATGTCCCCAACAGCGTTTTCAGCCCGAGTGGAGCGCATTTTGACTGTTTTTTTTAAAAACATCATTGTACATTGAAATTTCTGCTTGCGTATGCTTTAGAAGCAAGAATTAAGAGGACTACATTCATTATTTCAGCTGAAAAATGCTTAGTTTATGATTTATAGTCAACATTAAGGAAATGTTCCGAACAAGCGTTTTCAGCCCGAGTGGAGCACATTTTGACCGTTTTTTAAAAAACATCATTGTACATTGAAATTTCTGTTTGCGTATGCTTTAGAAGCAAGAATTAAGAGGACTACATTCATTATTTCAGCTGAAAAATGCTTAGTTTATGATTTATAGTCAACATTAATGTAATGTCCCAAACAAGCGTTTTCAGCACGAGTGGAGCACATTTTGACCGTTTTTTTAAAAACATCATTGTACATTGAAATTTCTGCTTGCGTATGCTTTCGAAGCAAGAATTAAGAGGACTACATTCATTATTTCAGCTGAAAAATGCTTAGTTTATGATTTATAGTCAACATTAATGAAATGTCCCCAACAGCGTTTTCAGCCCGAGTGGAGCACATTTTGACTGTTTTTTTAAAAACATCATTGTACATTGAAATTTCTGCTTGCGTATGCTTTAGAAGCAAGAATTAAGAGGACTACATTCATTATTTCAGCTGAAAAATGCTTAGTTTTTGATTTATAGTCAACATTAATGAAATGTCCCCAACAGCGTTTTCAGCCCGAGTGGAGCACATTTTGACTGTTTTTTTTAAAAACATCATTGTACATTGAAATTTCTGCTTGCGTATGCTTTAGAAGCAAGAATTAAGAGGACTACATTCATTATTTCAGCTGAAAAATGCTTAGTTTATGATTTATAGTCAACATTAATGAAATGTTCCAAACAAGCGTTTTCAGCCCGAGTGGAGCACATTTTGACCCTTTTTTTAAAAACATCATTGTACATTGAAATTTCTGCTTGCGTATGCTTTAGAAGCAAGAATTAAGAGGACTACATTCATTATTTCAGCTGAAAAATGCTTAGTTTATGATTTATAGTTAACATTAATGTCATGTCCCAAACAAGCGTTTTCAGCCCGAGTGGAGCACATTTTGACTGTTTTTTTAAAAACATCATTGTACATTGACATTTCTGCTTGCGTATGCTTTAGAAGCGAGAATTAAGAGGACTACATTCATTATTTCAGCTGAAAAATGCTTAGTTTATGATTTATAGTCAACATTAATGAAATGTTCCAAACAAGCGTTTTCAGCCCGAGTGGAGCACATTTTGACCCTTTTTTTAAAAACATCATTGTACATTGAAATTTCTGCTTGCGTATGCTTTAGAAGCAAGAATTAAGAGGACTACATTCATTATTTCAGCTGAAAAATGCTTAGTTTATGATTTATAGTCAACATTAATGTCATGTCCCAAACAAGCGTTTTCAGCCCGAGTGGAGCACATTTTGACTGTTTTTTTAAAACATCATTGTACATTAAAATTTCTGCTTGCTTATGCTTTAGAAGCAAGAATTAAGAGGACTACATTCATTATTTCAGCTGAAAAATGCTTAGTTTATGATTTATAGTCAACATTAATGAAATGTCCCCAACAGCGTTTTCAGCCCGAGTGGAGCACATTTTGACTGTTTTTTTAAAAACATCATTGTACATTGAAATTTCTGCTTGCGTATGCTTTAGAAGCAAGAATTAAGAGGACTACATTCATTATTTCAGCTGAAAAATGCTTAGTTTTTGATTTATAGTCAACATTAATGAAATGTCCCCAACAGCGTTTTCAGCCCGAGTGGAGCACATTTTGACTGTTTTTTTTAAAAACATCATTGTACATTGAAATTTCTGCTTGCGTATGCTTTAGAAGCAAGAATTAAGAGGACTACATTCATTATTTCAGCTGAAAAATGCTTAGTTTATGATTTATAGTCAACATTAATGAAATGTTCCAAACAAGCGTTTTCAGCCCGAGTGGAGCACATTTTGACCGTTTTTTTAAAAAGATCATTGTACTTTGAAATTTCTGCTTGCGTATGCTTTAGAAGCAAGAATTAAGAGGACTACATTCATTATTTCAGCTGAAAAATGCTTAGTTTATGATTTATAGTCAACATTAATGTCATGTCCCAAACAAGCGTTTTCAGCCCGAGTGGAGCACATTTTGACTGTTTTTTTAAAAACATCATTGTACATTGAAATTTCTGCTTGCGTATGCTTTAGAAGCAAGAATTAAGAGGACTACATTCATTATTTCAGCTGAAAAATGCTTAGTTTATGATTTATAGTCAACATTAATGAAATGTTCCAAACAAGCGTTTTCAGCCCGAGTGGAGCACATTTTGACCCTTTTTTTAAAAACATCATTGTACATTGAAATTTCTGCTTGCGTATGCTTTAGAAGCAAGAATTAAGAGGACTACATTCATTATTTCAGCTGAAAAATGCTTAGTTTTTGATTTGTAGTCAACATTAATGAAATGTCCCCAACAGCGTTTTCAGCCCGAGTGGAGCGCATTTTGACTGTTTTTTTTAAAAACATCATTGTACATTGAAATTTCTGCTTGCGTATGCTTTAGAAGCAAGAATTAAGAGGACTACATTCATTATTTCAGCTGAAAAATGCTTAGTTTATGATTTATAGTCAACATTAAGGAAATGTTCCGAACAAGCGTTTTCAGCCCGAGTGGAGCACATTTTGACCGTTTTTTAAAAAACATCATTGTACATTGAAATTTCTTTTTGCGTATGCTTTAGAAGCAAGAATTAAGAGGACTACATTCATTATTTCAGCTGAAAAATGCTTAGTTTATGATTTATAGTCAACATTAATGTAATGTCCCAAACAAGCGTTTTCAGCCCGAGTGGAGCACATTTTGACTGTTTTTTTAAAAACATCATTGTACATTGAAATTTCTGCTTGCGTATGCTTTAGAAGCAAGAATTAAGAGGACTACATTCATTATTTCAGCTGAAAAATGCTTAGTTTATGATTTATAGTCAACATTAATGTCATGTCCCAAACAAGCGTTTTCAGCCCGAGTGGAGCACATTTTGACTGTTTTTTTAAAAACATCATTGTACATTGAAATTTCTGCTTGCGTATGCTTTAGAAGCAAGAATTAAGAGGACTACATTCATTATTTCAGCTGAAAAATGCTTAGTTTATGATTTATAGTCAACATTAATGAAATGTTCCAAACAAGTGTTTTCAGCCCGAGTGGAGCACATTTTGACCCTTTTTTTAAAAACATCATTGTACATTGAAATTTCTGCTTGCGTATGCTTTAGAAGCAAGAATTAAGAGGACTACATTCATTATTTCAGCTGAAAAATGCTTAGTTTTTGATTTGTAGTCAACATTAATGAAATGTCCCCAACAGCGTTTTCAGCCCGAGTGGAGCGCATTTTGACTGTTTTTTTTAAAAACATCATTGTACATTGAAATTTCTGCTTGCGTATGCTTTAGAAGCAAGAATTAAGAGGACTACATTCATTATTTCAGCTGAAAAATGCTTAGTTTATGATTTATAGTCAACATTAAGGAAATGTTCCGAACAAGCGTTTTCAGCCCGAGTGGAGCACATTTTGACCGTTTTTTAAAAAACATCATTGTACATTGAAATTTCTGTTTGCGTATGCTTTAGAAGCAAGAATTAAGAGGACTACATTCATTATTTCAGCTGAAAAATGCTTAGTTTATGATTTATAGTCAACATTAATGTAATGTCCCAAACAAGCGTTTTCAGCCCGAGTGGAGCACATTTTGACCGTTTTTTTAAAAACATCATTGTACATTGAAATTTCTGCTTGCGTATGCTTTAGAAGCAAGAATTAAGAGGACTACATTCATTATTTCAGCTGAAAAATGCTTAGTTTATGATTTATAGTCAACATTAATGAAATGTCCCCAACAGCGTTTTCAGCCCGAGTGGAGCACATTTTGACTGTTTTTTTAAAAACATCATTGTACATTGAAATTTCTGCTTGCGTATGCTTTAGAAGCAAGAATTAAGAGGACTACATTCATTATTTCAGCTGAAAAATGCTTAGTTTTTGATTTATAGTCAACATTAATGAAATGTCCCCAACAGCGTTTTCAGCCCGAGTGGAGCACATTTTGACCCTTTTTTTAAAAACATCATTGTACATTGAAATTTCTGCTTGCGTATGCTTTAGAAGCAAGAATTAAGAGGACTACATTCATTATTTCAGCTGAAAAATGCTTAGTTTATGATTTATAGTCAACATTAATGAAATGTTCCAAACAAGCGTTTTCAGCCCGAGTGGAGCACATTTTGACCCTTTTTTTAAAAACATCATTGTACATTGAAATTTCTGCTTGCGTATGCTTTAGAAGCAAGAATTAAGAGGACTACATTCATTATTTCAGCTGAAAAATGCTTAGTTTATGATTTATAGTTAACATTAATGTCATGTCCCAAACAAGCGTTTTCAGCCCGAGTGGAGCACATTTTGACTGTTTTTTTAAAAACATCATTGTACATTGAAATTTCTGCTTGCGTATGCTTTAGAAGCAAGAATTAAGAGGACTACATTCATTATTTCAGCTGAAAAATGCTTAGTTTATGATTTATAGTCAACATTAATGTCATGTCCCAAACAAGCGTTTTCAGCCCGAGTGGAGCACATTTTGACTGTTTTTTTAAAAACATCATTGTACATTGAAATTTCTGCTTGCGTATGCTTTAGAAGCAAGAATTAAGAGGACTACATTCATTATTTCAGCTGAAAAATGCTTAGTTTATGATTTATAGTCAACATTAATGAAATGTTCCAAACAAGCGTTTTCAGCCCGAGTGGAGCACATTTTGACCCTTTTTTTAAAAACATCATTGTACATTGAAATTTCTGCTTGCGTATGCTTTAGAAGCAAGAATTAAGAGGACTACATTCATTATTTCAGCTGAAAAATGCTTAGTTTATGATTTATAGTCAACATTAATGTAATGTCCCAAACAAGCGTTTTCAGCCCGAGTGGAGCACATTTTGACCGTTTTTTTAAAAACATCATTGTACATTGAAATTTCTGCTTGCGTATGCTTTAGAAGCAAGAATTAAGAGGACTACATTCATTATTTCAGCTGAAAAATGCTTAGTTTATGATTTATAGTCAACATTAATGAAATGTCCCCAACAGCGTTTTCAGCCCGAGTGGAGCGCATTTTGACTGTTTTTTTTAAAAACATCATTGTACATTGAAATTTCTGCTTGCGTATGCTTTAGAAGCAAGAATTAAGAGGACTACATTCATTATTTCAGCTGAAAAATGCTTAGTTTTTGATTTGTAGTCAACATTAATGAAATGTCCCCAACAGCGTTTTCAGCCCGAGTGGAGCACATTTTGACTGTTTTTTTTAAAAACATCATTGTACATTGAAATTTCTGCTTGCGTATGCTTTGGAAGCAAGAATTAAGAGGACTACATTCATTATTTCAGCTGAAAAATGCTTAGTTTATGATTTATAGTCAACATTAATGAAATGTTCCAAACAAGCGTTTTCAGCCCGAGTGGAGCACATTTTGACCCTTTTTTTAAAAACATCATTGTACATTGAAATTTCTGCTTGCGTATGCTTTAGAAGCAAGAATTAAGAGGACTACATTCATTATTTCAGCTGAAAAATGCTTAGTTTTTGATTTGTAGTCAACATTAATGAAATGTCCCCAACAGCGTTTTCAGCCCGAGTGGAGCGCATTTTGACTGTTTTTTTTAAAAACATCATTGTACATTGAAATTTCTGCTTGCGTATGCTTTAGAAGCAAGAATTAAGAGGACTACATTCATTATTTCAGCTGAAAAATGCTTAGTTTATGATTTATAGTCAACATTAAGGAAATGTTCCGAACAAGCGTTTTCAGCCCGAGTGGAGCACATTTTGACCGTTTTTTAAAAAACATCATTGTACATTGAAATTTCTGTTTGCGTATGCTTTAGAAGCAAGAATTAAGAGGACTACATTCATTATTTCAGCTGAAAAATGCTTAGTTTATGATTTATAGTCAACATTAATGTAATGTCCCAAACAAGCGTTTTCAGCACGAGTGGAGCACATTTTGACCGTTTTTTTAAAAACATCATTGTACATTGAAATTTCTGCTTGCGTATGCTTTAGAAGCAAGAATTAAGAGGACTACATTCATTATTTCAGCTGAAAAATGCTTAGTTTATGATTTATAGTCAACATTAATGAAATGTCCCCAACAGCGTTTTCAGCCCGAGTGGAGCACATTTTGACTGTTTTTTTAAAAACATCATTGTACATTGAAATTTCTGCTTGCGTATGCTTTAGAAGCAAGAATTAAGAGGACTACATTCATTATTTCAGCTGAAAAATGCTTAGTTTTTGATTTATAGTCAACATTAATGAAATGTCCCCAACAGCGTTTTCAGCCCGAGTGGAGCACATTTTGACTGTTTTTTTTAAAAACATCATTGTACATTGAAATTTCTGCTTGCGTATGCTTTAGAAGCAAGAATTAAGAGGACTACATTCATTATTTCAGCTGAAAAATGCTTAGTTTATGATTTATAGTCAACATTAATGAAATGTTCCAAACAAGCGTTTTCAGCCCGAGTGGAGCACATTTTGACCCTTTTTTTAAAAACATCATTGTACATTGAAATTTCTGCTTGCGTATGCTTTAGAAGCAAGAATTAAGAGGACTACATTCATTATTTCAGCTGAAAAATGCTTAGTTTATGATTTATAGTCAACATTAATGAAATGTCCCCAACAGCGTTTTCAGCCCGAGTGGAGCGCATTTTGACTGTTTTTTTTAAAAACATCATTGTACATTGAAATTTCTGCTTGCGTATGCTTTAGAAGCAAGAATTAAGAGGACTACATTCATTATTTCAGCTGAAAAATGCTTAGTTTATGATTTATAGTCAACATTAATGAAATGTTCCAAACAAGCGTTTTCAGCCCGAGTGGAGCACATTTTGACCCTTTTTTTAAAAACATCATTGTACATTGAAATTTCTGCTTGCGTATGCTTTAGAAGCAAGAATTAAGAGGACTACATTCATTATTTCAGCTGAAAAATGCTTAGTTTTTGATTTGTAGTCAACATTAATGAAATGTCCCCAACAGCGTTTTCAGCCCGAGTGGAGCGCATTTTGACTGTTTTTTTTAAAAACATCATTGTACATTGAAATTTCTGCTTGCGTATGCTTTAGAAGCAAGAATTAAGAGGACTACATTCATTATTTCAGCTGAAAAATGCTTAGTTTATGATTTATAGTCAACATTAAGGAAATGTTCCGAACAAGCGTTTTCAGCCCGAGTGGAGCACATTTTGACCGTTTTTTAAAAAACATCATTGTACATTGAAATTTCTGTTTGCGTATGCTTTAGAAGCAAGAATTAAGAGGACTACATTCATTATTTCAGCTGAAAAATGCTTAGTTTATGATTTATAGTCAACATTAATGTAATGTCCCAAACAAGCGTTTTCAGCACGAGTGGAGCACATTTTGACCGTTTTTTTAAAAACATCATTGTACATTGAAATTTCTGCTTGCGTATGCTTTAGAAGCAAGAATTAAGAGGACTACATTCATTATTTCAGCTGAAAAATGCTTAGTTTATGATTTATAGTCAACATTAATGAAATGTCCCCAACAGCGTTTTCAGCCCGAGTGGAGCACATTTTGACTGTTTTTTTAAAAACATCATTGTACATTGAAATTTCTGCTTGCGTATGCTTTAGAAGCAAGAATTAAGAGGACTACATTCATTATTTCAGCTGAAAAATGCTTAGTTTTTGATTTATAGTCAACATTAATGAAATGTCCCCAACAGCGTTTTCAGCCCGAGTGGAGCACATTTTGACTGTTTTTTTTAAAAACATCATTGTACATTGAAATTTCTGCTTGCGTATGCTTTAGAAGCAAGAATTAAGAGGACTACATTCATTATTTCAGCTGAAAAATGCTTAGTTTATGATTTATAGTCAACATTAATGAAATGTTCCAAACAAGCGTTTTCAGCCCGAGTGGAGCACATTTTGACCCTTTTTTTAAAAACATCATTGTACATTGAAATTTCTGCTTGCGTATGCTTTAGAAGCAAGAATTAAGAGGACTACATTCATTATTTCAGCTGAAAAATGCTTAGTTTATGATTTATAGTTAACATTAATGTCATGTCCCAAACAAGCGTTTTCAGCCCGAGTGGAGCACATTTTGACTGTTTTTTTAAAAACATCATTGTACATTGACATTTCTGCTTGCGTATGCTTTAGAAGCGAGAATTAAGAGGACTACATTCATTATTTCAGCTGAAAAATGCTTAGTTTATGATTTATAGTCAACATTAATGAAATGTTCCAAACAAGCGTTTTCAGCCCGAGTGGAGCACATTTTGACCCTTTTTTTAAAAACATCATTGTACATTGAAATTTCTGCTTGCGTATGCTTTAGAAGCAAGAATTAAGAGGACTACATTCATTATTTCAGCTGAAAAATGCTTAGTTTATGATTTATAGTCAACATTAATGTCATGTCCCAAACAAGCGTTTTCAGCCCGAGTGGAGCACATTTTGACTGTTTTTTTAAAACATCATTGTACATTAAAATTTCTGCTTGCTTATGCTTTAGAAGCAAGAATTAAGAGGACTACATTCATTATTTCAGCTGAAAAATGCTTAGTTTATGATTTATAGTCAACATTAATGAAATGTCCCCAACAGCGTTTTCAGCCCGAGTGGAGCACATTTTGACTGTTTTTTTAAAAACATCATTGTACATTGAAATTTCTGCTTGCGTATGCTTTAGAAGCAAGAATTAAGAGGACTACATTCATTATTTCAGCTGAAAAATGCTTAGTTTTTGATTTATAGTCAACATTAATGAAATGTCCCCAACAGCGTTTTCAGCCCGAGTGGAGCACATTTTGACTGTTTTTTTTAAAAACATCATTGTACATTGAAATTTCTGCTTGCGTATGCTTTAGAAGCAAGAATTAAGAGGACTACATTCATTATTTCAGCTGAAAAATGCTTAGTTTATGATTTATAGTCAACATTAATGAAATGTTCCAAACAAGCGTTTTCAGCCCGAGTGGAGCACATTTTGACCGTTTTTTTAAAAAGATCATTGTACTTTGAAATTTCTGCTTGCGTATGCTTTAGAAGCAAGAATTAAGAGGACTACATTCATTATTTCAGCTGAAAAATGCTTAGTTTATGATTTATAGTCAACATTAATGTCATGTCCCAAACAAGCGTTTTCAGCCCGAGTGGAGCACATTTTGACTGTTTTTTTAAAAACATCATTGTACATTGAAATTTCTGCTTGCGTATGCTTTAGAAGCAAGAATTAAGAGGACTACATTCATTATTTCAGCTGAAAAATGCTTAGTTTATGATTTATAGTCAACATTAATGAAATGTTCCAAACAAGCGTTTTCAGCCCGAGTGGAGCACATTTTGACCCTTTTTTTAAAAACATCATTGTACATTGAAATTTCTGCTTGCGTATGCTTTAGAAGCAAGAATTAAGAGGACTACATTCATTATTTCAGCTGAAAAATGCTTAGTTTTTGATTTGTAGTCAACATTAATGAAATGTCCCCAACAGCGTTTTCAGCCCGAGTGGAGCGCATTTTGACTGTTTTTTTTAAAAACATCATTGTACATTGAAATTTCTGCTTGCGTATGCTTTAGAAGCAAGAATTAAGAGGACTACATTCATTATTTCAGCTGAAAAATGCTTAGTTTATGATTTATAGTCAACATTAAGGAAATGTTCCGAACAAGCGTTTTCAGCCCGAGTGGAGCACATTTTGACCGTTTTTTAAAAAACATCATTGTACATTGAAATTTCTTTTTGCGTATGCTTTAGAAGCAAGAATTAAGAGGACTACATTCATTATTTCAGCTGAAAAATGCTTAGTTTATGATTTATAGTCAACATTAATGTAATGTCCCAAACAAGCGTTTTCAGCCCGAGTGGAGCACATTTTGACTGTTTTTTTAAAAACATCATTGTACATTGAAATTTCTGCTTGCGTATGCTTTAGAAGCAAGAATTAAGAGGACTACATTCATTATTTCAGCTGAAAAATGCTTAGTTTATGATTTATAGTCAACATTAATGTCATGTCCCAAACAAGCGTTTTCAGCCCGAGTGGAGCACATTTTGACTGTTTTTTTAAAAACATCATTGTACATTGAAATTTCTGCTTGCGTATGCTTTAGAAGCAAGAATTAAGAGGACTACATTCATTATTTCAGCTGAAAAATGCTTAGTTTATGATTTATAGTCAACATTAATGAAATGTTCCAAACAAGTGTTTTCAGCCCGAGTGGAGCACATTTTGACCCTTTTTTTAAAAACATCATTGTACATTGAAATTTCTGCTTGCGTATGCTTTAGAAGCAAGAATTAAGAGGACTACATTCATTATTTCAGCTGAAAAATGCTTAGTTTTTGATTTGTAGTCAACATTAATGAAATGTCCCCAACAGCGTTTTCAGCCCGAGTGGAGCGCATTTTGACTGTTTTTTTTAAAAACATCATTGTACATTGAAATTTCTGCTTGCGTATGCTTTAGAAGCAAGAATTAAGAGGACTACATTCATTATTTCAGCTGAAAAATGCTTAGTTTATGATTTATAGTCAACATTAATGAAATGTCCCCAACAGCGTTTTCAGCCCGAGTGGAGCGCATTTTGACTGTTTTTTTTAAAAACATCATTGTACATTGAAATTTCTGCTTGCGTATGCTTTAGAAGCAAGAATTAAGAGGACTACATTCATTATTTCAGCTGAAAAATGCTTAGTTTATGATTTATAGTCAACATTAAGGAAATGTTCCGAACAAGCGTTTTCAGCCCGAGTGGAGCACATTTTGACCGTTTTTTTAAAAACATCATTGTACATTGAAATTTCTGCTTGCGTATGCTTTAGAAGCAAGAATTAAGAGGACTACATTCATTATTTCAGCTGAAAAATGCTTAGTTTATGATTTATAGTCAACATTAATGTCATGTCCCAAACAAGCGTTTTCAGCCCGAGTGGAGCACATTTTGACTGTTTTTTTAAAAACATCATTGTACATTGAAATTTCTGCTTGCGTATGCTTTAGAAGCAAGAATTAAGAGGACTACATTCATTATTTCAGCTGAAAAATGCTTAGTTTATGATTTATAGTCAACATTAATGAAATGTCCCCAACAGCGTTTTCAGCCCGAGTGGAGCACATTTTGACCCTTTTTTTAAAAACATCATTGTACATTGAAATTTCTGCTTGCGTATGCTTTAGAAGCAAGAATTAAGAGGACTACATTCATTATTTCAGCTGAAAAATGCTTAGTTTATGATTTATAGTCAACATTAATGTCATGTCCCCAACAGCGTTTTCAGCCCGAGTGGAGCACATTTTGACTGTTTTTTTAAAAACATCATTGTACATTGAAATTTCTGCTTGCGTATGCTTTAGAAGCAAGAATTAAGAGGACTACATTCATTATTTCAGCTGAAAAATGCTTAGTTTATGATTTATAGTCAACATTAATGAAATGTTCCAAACAAGCGTTTTCAGCCCGAGTGGAGCACATTTTGACCCTTTTTTTAAAAACATCATTGTACATTGAAATTTCTGCTTGCGTATGCTTTAGAAGCAAGAATTAAGAGGACTACATTCATTATTTCAGCTGAAAAATGCTTAGTTTTTGATTTGTAGTCAACATTAATGAAATGTCCCCAACAGCGTTTTCAGCCCGAGTGGAGCGCATTTTGACTGTTTTTTTTAAAAACATCATTGTACATTGAAATTTCTGCTTGCGTATGCTTTAGAAGCAAGAATTAAGAGGACTACATTCATTATTTCAGCTGAAAAATGCTTAGTTTATGATTTATAGTCAACATTAAGGAAATGTTCCGAACAAGCGTTTTCAGCCCGAGTGGAGCACATTTTGACCGTTTTTTAAAAAACATCATTGTACATTGAAATTTCTTTTTGCGTATGCTTTAGAAGCAAGAATTAAGAGGACTACATTCATTATTTCAGCTGAAAAATGCTTAGTTTATGATTTATAGTCAACATTAATGTAATGTCCCAAACAAGCGTTTTCAGCCCGAGTGGAGCACATTTTGACTGTTTTTTTAAAAACATCATTGTACATTGAAATTTCTGCTTGCGTATGCTTTAGAAGCAAGAATTAAGAGGACTACATTCATTATTTCAGCTGAAAAATGCTTAGTTTATGATTTATAGTCAACATTAATGTCATGTCCCAAACAAGCGTTTTCAGCCCGAGTGGAGCACATTTTGACTGTTTTTTTAAAAACATCATTGTACATTGAAATTTCTGCTTGCGTATGCTTTAGAAGCAAGAATTAAGAGGACTACATTCATTATTTCAGCTGAAAAATGCTTAGTTTATGATTTATAGTCAACATTAATGAAATGTTCCAAACAAGCGTTTTCAGCCCGAGTGGAGCACATTTTGACCCTTTTTTTAAAAACATCATTGTACATTGAAATTTCTGCTTGCGTATGCTTTAGAAGCAAGAATTAAGAGGACTACATTCATTATTTCAGCTGAAAAATGCTTAGTTTTTGATTTGTAGTCAACATTAATGAAATGTCCCCAACAGCGTTTTCAGCCCGAGTGGAGCGCATTTTGACTGTTTTTTTTAAAAACATCATTGTACATTGAAATTTCTGCTTGCGTATGCTTTAGAAGCAAGAATTAAGAGGACTACATTCATTATTTCAGCTGAAAAATGCTTAGTTTATGATTTATAGTCAACATTAAGGAAATGTTCCGAACAAGCGTTTTCAGCCCGAGTGGAGCACATTTTGACCGTTTTTTAAAAAACATCATTGTACATTGAAATTTCTGTTTGCGTATGCTTTAGAAGCAAGAATTAAGAGGACTACATTCATTATTTCAGCTGAAAAATGCTTAGTTTATGATTTATAGTCAACATTAATGTAATGTCCCAAACAAGCGTTTTCAGCCCGAGTGGAGCACATTTTGACCGTTTTTTTAAAAACATCATTGTACATTGAAATTTCTGCTTGCGTATGCTTTAGAAGCAAGAATTAAGAGGACTACATTCATTATTTCAGCTGAAAAATGCTTAGTTTATGATTTATAGTCAACATTAATGAAATGTCCCCAACAGCGTTTTCAGCCCGAGTGGAGCACATTTTGACTGTTTTTTTAAAAACATCATTGTACATTGAAATTTCTGCTTGCGAATGCTTTAGAAGCAAGAATTAAGAGGACTACATTCATTATTTCAGCTGAAAAATGCTTAGTTTTTGATTTGTAGTCAACATTAATGAAATGTCCCCAACAGCGTTTTCAGCCCGAGTGGAGCACATTTTGACTGTTTTTTTTAAAAACATCATTGTACATTGAAATTTCTGCTTGCGTATGCTTTAGAAGCAAGAATTAAGAGGACTACATTCATTATTTCAGCTGAAAAATGCTTAGTTTATGATTTATAGTCAACATTAAGGAAATGTTCCGAACAAGCGTTTTCAGCCCGAGTGGAGCACATTTTGACCGTTTTTTTAAAAACATCATTGTACATTGAAATTTCTGCTTGCGTATGCTTTAGAAGCAAGAATTAAGAGGACTACATTCATTATTTCAGCTGAAAAATGCTTAGTTTATGATTTATAGTCAACATTAATGTAATGTCCCAAACAAGCGTTTTCAGCCCGAGTGGAGCACATTTTGACTGTTTTTTTAAAAACATCATTGTACATTGAAATTTCTGCTTGCGTATGCTTTAGAAGCAAGAATTAAGAGGACTACATTCATTATTTCAGCTGAAAAATGCTTAGTTTATGATTTATAGTCAACATTAATGTCATGTCCCAAACAAGCGTTTTCAGCCCGAGTGGAGCACATTTTGACTGTTTTTTCAAAAACATCATTGTACATTGAAATTTCTGCTTGCGTATGCTTTAGAAGCAAGAATTAAGAGGACTACATTCATTATTTCAGCTGAAAAATGCTTAGTTTTTGATTTGTAGTCAACATTAATGAAATGTCCCCAACAGCGTTTTCAGCCCGAGTGGAGCGCATTTTGACTGTTTTTTTTAAAAACATCATTGTACATTGAAATTTCTGCTTGCGTATGCTTTAGAAGCAAGAATTAAGAGGACTACATTCATTATTTCAGCTGAAAAATGCTTAGTTTTTGATTTGTAGTCAACATTAATGAAATGTCCCCAACAGCGTTTTCAGCCCGAGTGGAGCACATTTTGACCGTTTTTTTAAAAACATCATTGTACATTGAAATTTCTGCTTGCGTATGCTTTAGAAGCAAGAATTAAGAGGACTACATTCATTATTTCAGCTGAAAAATGCTTAGTTTATGATTTATAGTCAACATTAATGAAATGTCCCCAACAGCGTTTTCAGCCCGAGTGGAGCACATTTTGACTGTTTTTTTAAAAACATCATTGTACATTGAAATTTCTGCTTGCGAATGCTTTAGAAGCAAGAATTAAGAGGACTACATTCATTATTTCAGCTGAAAAATGCTTAGTTTTTGATTTGTAGTCAACATTAATGAAATGTCCCCAACAGCGTTTTCAGCCCGAGTGGAGCACATTTTGACTGTTTTTTTTAAAAACATCATTGTACATTGAAATTTCTGCTTGCGTATGCTTTAGAAGCAAGAATTAAGAGGACTACATTCATTATTTCAGCTGAAAAATGCTTAGTTTATGATTTATAGTCAACATTAAGGAAATGTTCCGAACAAGCGTTTTCAGCCCGAGTGGAGCACATTTTGACCGTTTTTTTAAAAACATCATTGTACATTGAAATTTCTGCTTGCGTATGCTTTAGAAGCAAGAATTAAGAGGACTACATTCATTATTTCAGCTGAAAAATGCTTAGTTTATGATTTATAGTCAACATTAATGAAATGTCCCCAACAGCGTTTTCAGCCCGAGTGGAGCGCATTTTGACTGTTTTTTTTAAAAACATCATTGTACATTGAAATTTCTGCTTGCGTATGCTTTAGAAGCAAGAATTAAGAGGACTACATTCATTATTTCAGCTGAAAAATGCTTAGTTTATGATTTATAGTCAACATTAAGGAAATGTTCCGAACAAGCGTTTTCAGCCCGAGTGGAGCACATTTTGACTGTTTTTTTAAAAACATCATTGTACATTGAAATTTCTGCTTGCGTATGCTTTAGAAGCAAGAATTAAGAGGACTACATTCATTATTTCAGCTGAAAAATGCTTAGTTTATGATTTATAGTCAACATTAATGAAATGTCCCCAACAGCGTTTTCAGCCCGAGTGGAGCACATTTTGACTGTTTTTTTAAAAACATCATTGTACATTGAAATTTCTGCTTGCGAATGCTTTAGAAGCAAGAATTAAGAGGACTACATTCATTATTTCAGCTGAAAAATGCTTAGTTTTTGATTTGTAGTCAACATTAATGAAATGTCCCCAACAGCGTTTTCAGCCCGAGTGGAGCACATTTTGACTGTTTTTTTTAAAAACATCATTGTACATTGAAATTTCTGCTTGCGTATGCTTTAGAAGCAAGAATTAAGAGGACTACATTCATTATTTCAGCTGAAAAATGCTTAGTTTTTGATTTGTAGTCAACATTAATGAAATGTCCCCAACAGCGTTTTCAGCCCGAGTGGAGCGCATTTTGACTGTTTTTTTTAAAAACATCATTGTACATTGAAATTTCTGCTTGCGTATGCTTTAGAAGCAAGAATTAAGAGGACTACATTCATTATTTCAGCTGAAAAATGCTTAGTTTATGATTTATAGTCAACATTAATGAAATGTCCCCAACAGCGTTTTCAGCCCGAGTGGAGCGCATTTTGACTGTTTTTTTTAAAAACATCATTGTACATTGAAATTTCTGCTTGCGTATGCTTTAGAAGCAAGAATTAAGAGGACTACATTCATTATTTCAGCTGAAAAATGCTTAGTTTATGATTTATAGTCAACATTAAGGAAATGTTCCGAACAAGCGTTTTCAGCCCGAGTGGAGCACATTTTGACCGTTTTTTTAAAAACATCATTGTACATTGAAATTTCTGTTTGCGTATGCTTTAGAAGCAAGAATTAAGAGGACTACATTCATTATTTCAGCTGAAAAATGCTTAGTTTATGATTTATAGTCAACATTAATCTAATGTCCCAAACAAGCGTTTTCAGCCCGAGTGGAGCACATTTTGACTGTTTTTTGAAAAACATCATTGTACATTGAAATTTCTGCTTGTGTATGCTTTAGAAGCAAGAATTAAGAGGACTACATTCATTATTTCAGCTGAAAAATGCTTAGTTTATGATTTATAGTCAACATTAATGAAATGTCCCCAACAGCGTTTTCAGCCCGAGTGGAGCACATTTTGACTGTTTTTTTAAAAACATCATTGTACATTGAAATTTCTGCTTGCGTATGCTTTAGAAGCAAGAATTAAGAGGACTACATTCATTATTTCAGCTGAAAAATGCTTAGTTTATGATTTATAGTCAACATTAATGAAATGTCCCCAACAGCGTTTTCAGCCCGAGTGGAGCACATTTTGACTGTTTTTTTAAAAACATCATTGTACATTGAAATTTCTGCTTGCGTATGCTTTAGAAGCAAGAATTAAGAGGACTACATTCATTATTTCAGCTGAAAAATGCTTAGTTTATGATTTATAGTCAACATTAATGTCATGTCCCAAACAAGCGTTTTCAGCCCGAGTGGAGCACATTTTGACTGTTTTTTTAAAAACATCATTGTACATTGAAATTTCTGCTTGCGTATGCTTTAGAAGCAAGAATTAAGAGGACTACATTCATTATTTCAGCTGAAAAATGCTTAGTTTATGATTTATAGTCAACATTAAGGAAATGTTCCAAACAAGCGTTTTCAGCCCGAGTGGAGCACATTTTGACCCTTTTTTTAAAAACATCATTGTACATTGAAATTTCTGCTTGCGTATGCTTTAGAAGCAAGAATTAAGAGGACTACATTCATTATTTCAGCTGAAAAATGCTTAGTTTATGATTTATAGTCAACATTAATGAAATGTTCCAAACAAGCGTTTTCAGCCCGAGTGGAGCACATTTTGACCCTTTTTTTAAAAACATCATTGTACATTGAAATTTCTGCTTGCGTATGCTTTAGAAGCAAGAATTAAGAGGACTACATTCATTATTTCAGCTGAAAAATGCTTAGTTTTTGATTTGTAGTCAACATTAATGAAATGTCCCCAACAGCGTTTTCAGCCCGAGTGGAGCGCATTTTGACTGTTTTTTTTAAAAACATCATTGTACATTGAAATTTCTGCTTGCGTATGCTTTAGAAGCAAGAATTAAGAGGACTACATTCATTATTTCAGCTGAAAAATGCTTAGTTTATGATTTATAGTCAACATTAAGGAAATGTTCCGAACAAGCGTTTTCAGCCCGAGTGGAGCACATTTTGACCGTTTTTTAAAAAACATCATTGTACATTGAAATTTCTGTTTGCGTATGCTTTAGAAGCAAGAATTAAGAGGACTACATTCATTATTTCAGCTGAAAAATGCTTAGTTTATGATTTATAGTCAACATTAATGTAATGTCCCAAACAAGCGTTTTCAGCCCGAGTGGAGCACATTTTGACCGTTTTTTTAAAAACATCATTGTACATTGAAATTTCTGCTTGCGTATGCTTTAGAAGCAAGAATTAAGAGGACTACATTCATTATTTCAGCTGAAAAATGCTTAGTTTATGATTTATAGTCAACATTAATGAAATGTCCCCAACAGCGTTTTCAGCCCGAGTGGAGCACATTTTGACTGTTTTTTTAAAAACATCATTGTACATTGAAATTTCTGCTTGCGAATGCTTTAGAAGCAAGAATTAAGAGGACTACATTCATTATTTCAGCTGAAAAATGCTTAGTTTTTGATTTGTAGTCAACATTAATGAAATGTCCCCAACAGCGTTTTCAGCCCGAGTGGAGCACATTTTGACTGTTTTTTTAAAAACATCATTGTACATTGAAATTTCTGCTTGCGTATGCTTTAGAAGCAAGAATTAAGAGGACTACATTCATTATTTCAGCTGAAAAATGCTTAGTTTATGATTTATAGTCAACATTAAGGAAATGTTCCAAACAAGCGTTTTCAGCCCGAGTGGAGCACATTTTGACCCTTTTTTTAAAAACATCATTGTACATTGAAATTTCTGCTTGCGTATGCTTTAGAAGCAAGAATTAAGAGGACTACATTCATTATTTCAGCTGAAAAATGCTTAGTTTATGATTTATAGTCAACATTAATGTCATGTCCCAAACAAGCGTTTTCAGCCCGAGTGGAGCACATTTTGACTGTTTTTTTAAAAACATCATTGTACATTGAAATTTCTGCTTGCGTATGCTTTAGAAGCAAGAATTAAGAGGACTACATTCATTATTTCAGCTGAAAAATGCTTAGTTTATGATTTATAGTCAACATTAATGAAATGTTCCAAACAAGCGTTTTCAGCCCGAGTGGAGCACATTTTGACCCTTTTTTTAAAAACATCATTGTACATTGAAATTTCTGCTTGCGTATGCTTTAGAAGCAAGAATTAAGAGGACTACATTCATTATTTAAGCTGAAAAATGCTTAGTTTTTGATTTGTAGTCAACATTAATGAAATATCCCCAACAGCGTTTTCAGCCCGAGTGGAGCACATTTTGACCCTTTTTTTAAAAACATCATTGTACATTGAAATTTCTGCTTGCGTATGCTTTAGAAGCAAGAATTAAGAGGACTACATTCATTATTTCAGCTGAAAAATGCTTAGTTTATGATTTATAGTCAACATTAATGTCATGTCCCAAACAAGCGTTTTCAGCCCGAGTGGAGCACATTTTGACTGTTTTTTTAAAAACATCATTGTACATTGAAATTTCTGCTTGCGTATGCTTTAGAAGCAAGAATTAAGAGGACTACATTCATTATTTCAGCTGAAAAATGCTTAGTTTATGATTTATAGTCAACATTAATGTCATGTCCCAAACAAGCGTTTTCAGCCCGAGTGGAGCACATTTTGACTGTTTTTTTAAAAACATCATTGTACATTGAAATTTCTGCTTGCGTATGCTTTAGAAGCAAGAATTAAGAGGACTACATTCATTATTTCAGCTGAAAAATGCTTAGTTTATGATTTATAGTCAACATTAATGAAATGTTCCAAACAAGCGTTTTCAGCCCGAGTGGAGCACATTTTGACCCTTTTTTTAAAAACATCATTGTACATTGAAATTTCTGCTTGCGTATGCTTTAGAAGCAAGAATTAAGAGGACTACATTCATTATTTCAGCTGAAAAATGCTTAGTTTTTGATTTGTAGTCAACATTAATGAAATGTCCCCAACAGCGTTTTCAGCCCGAGTGGAGCGCATTTTGACTGTTTTTTTTAAAAACATCATTGTACATTGAAATTTCTGCTTGCGTATGCTTTAGAAGCAAGAATTAAGAGGACTACATTCATTATTTCAGCTGAAAAATGCTTAGTTTTTGATTTGTAGTCAACATTAATGAAATGTCCCCAACAGCGTTTTCAGCCCGAGTGGAGCGCATTTTGACTGTTTTTTTTAAAAACATCATTGTACATTGAAATTTCTGCTTGCGTATGCTTTAGAAGCAAGAATTAAGAGGACTACATTCATTATTTCAGCTGAAAAATGCTTAGTTTATGATTTATAGTCAACATTAATGAAATGTTCCGAACAAGCGTTTTCAGCCCGAGTGGAGCACATTTTGACCGTTTTTTAAAAAACATCATTGTACATTGAAATTTCTTTTTGCGTATGCTTTAGAAGCAAGAATTAAGAGGACTACATTCATTATTTCAGCTGAAAAATGCTTAGTTTATGATTTATAGTCAACATTAATGTAATGTCCCAAACAAGCGTTTTCAGCCCGAGTGGAGCACATTTTGACTGTTTTTTTAAAAACATCATTGTACATTGAAATTTCTGCTTGCGTATGCTTTAGAAGCAAGAATTAAGAGGACTACATTCATTATTTCAGCTGAAAAATGCTTAGTTTATGATTTATAGTCAACATTAATGTCATGTCCCAAACAAGCGTTTTCAGCCCGAGTGGAGCACATTTTGACTGTTTTTTTAAAAACATCATTGTACATTGAAATTTCTGCTTGCGTATGCTTTAGAAGCAAGATTTAAGAGGACTACATTCATTATTTCAGCTGAAAAATGCTTAGTTTATGATTTATAGTCAACATTAATGAAATGTTCCAAACAAGCGTTTTCAGCCCGAGTGGAGCACATTTTGACTGTTTTTTTAAAAACATCATTGTACATTGAAATTTCTGCTTGCGTATGCTTTAGAAGCAAGAATTAGGAGGACTACATTCATTATTTCGGCTGAAAAATGCTTAGTTTATGATTTATAGTCAACATTAATGAAATGTCCCCAACAGCGTTTTCAGCCTGAGTGGAGCACATTTTGACTGTTTTTTTAAAAACATCATTGTACATTGAAATTTCTGCTTGCGTATGCTTTAGAAGCAAGAATTAAGAGGACTACATTCATTATTTCAGCTGAAAAATGCTTAGTTTTTGATTTATAGTCAACATTAATGAAATGTCCCCAACAGCGTTTTCAGCCCGAGTGGAGCACATTTTGACTGTTTTTTTTAAAAACATCATTGTACATTGAAATTTCTGCTTGCGTATGCTTTAGAAGCAAGAATTAAGAGGACTACATTCATTATTTCAGCTGAAAAATGCTTAGTTTATGAATTATAGTCAACATTAATGAAATGTTCCAAACAAGCGTTTTCAGCCCGAGTGGAGCACATTTTGACAGTTTTTTTAAAAACATCATTGTACATTGAAATTTCTGTTTGCGTATGCTTTAGAAGCAAGAATTAAGAGGACTACATTCATTATTTCAGCTGAAAAATGCTTAGTTTATGATTTATAGTCAACATTAATGTAATGTCCCAAACAAGCGTTTTCAGCCCGAGTGGAGCACATTTTGACTGTTTTTTTAAAAACATCATTGTACATTGAAATTTCTGCTTGCGTATGCTTTAGAAGCAAGAATTAAGAGGACTACATTCATTATTTCAGCTGAAAAATGCTTAGTTTATGATTTATAGTCAACATTAATGTCATGTCCCAAACAAGCGTTTTCAGCCCGAGTGGAGCACATTTTGACTGTTTTTTTAAAAACATCATTGTACATTGAAATTTCTGCTTGCGTATGCTTTAGAAGCAAGAATTAAGAGGACTACATTCATTATTTCAGCTGAAAAATGCTTAGTTTATGATTTATAGTCAACATTAATGAAATGTTCCAAACAAGCGTTTTCAGCCCGAGTGGAGCACATTTTGACCCTTTTTTTAAAAACATCATTGTACATTGAAATTTCTGCTTGCGTATGCTTTAGAAGCAAGAATTAAGAGGACTACATTCATTATTTCAGCTGAAAAATGCTTAGTTTTTGATTTGTAGTCAACATTAATGAAATGTCCCCAACAGCGTTTTCAGCCCGAGTGGAGCACATTTTGACCCTTTTTTTAAAAACATCATTGTACATTGAAATTTCTGCTTGCGTATGCTTTAGAAGCAAGAATTAAGAGGACTACATTCATTATTTCAGCTGAAAAATGCTTAGTTTATGATTTATAGTCAACATTAATGTCATGTCCCCAACAGCGTTTTCAGCCCGAGTGGAGCACATTTTGACTGTTTTTTTAAAAACATCATTGTACATTGAAATTTCTGCTTGCGTATGCTTTAGAAGCAAGAATTAAGAGGACTACATTCATTATTTCAGCTGAAAAATGCTTAGTTTATGATTTATAGTCAACATTAATGAAATGTTCCAAACAAGCGTTTTCAGCCCGAGTGGAGCACATTTTGACCCTTTTTTTAAAAACATCATTGTACATTGAAATTTCTGCTTGCGTATGCTTTAGAAGCAAGAATTAAGAGGACTACATTCATTATTTCAGCTGAAAAATGCTAAGTTTTTGATTTGTAGTCAACATTAATGAAATGTCCCCAACAGCGTTTTCAGCCCGAGTGGAGCGCATTTTGACTGTTTTTTTTAAAAACATCATTGTACATTGAAATTTCTGCTTGCGTATGCTTTAGAAGCAAGAATTAAGAGGACTACATTCATTATTTCAGCTGAAAAATGCTTAGTTTATGATTTATAGTCAACATTAAGGAAATGTTCCGAACAAGCGTTTTCAGCCCGAGTGGAGCACATTTTGACCGTTTTTTAAAAAACATCATTGTACATTGAAATTTCTTTTTGCGTATGCTTTAGAAGCAAGAATTAAGAGGACTACATTCATTATTTCAGCTGAAAAATGCTTAGTTTATGATTTATAGTCAACATTAATGTAATGTCCCAAACAAGCGTTTTCAGCCCGAGTGGAGCACATTTTGACTGTTTTTTTAAAAACATCATTGTACATTGAAATTTCTGCTTGCGTATGCTTTAGAAGCAAGAATTAAGAGGACTACATTCATTATTTCAGCTGAAAAATGCTTAGTTTATGATTTATAGTCAACATTAATGTCATGTCCCAAACAAGCGTTTTCAGCCCGAGTGGAGCACATTTTGACTGTTTTTTTAAAAACATCATTGTACATTGAAATTTCTGCTTGCGTATGCTTTAGAAGCAAGAATTAAGAGGACTACATTCATTATTTCAGCTGAAAAATGCTTAGTTTATGATTTATAGTCAACATTAATGAAATGTTCCAAACAAGCGTTTTCAGCCCGAGTGGAGCACATTTTGACCCTTTTTTTAAAAACATCATTGTACATTGAAATTTCTGCTTGCGTATGCTTTAGAAGCAAGAATTAAGAGGACTACATTCATTATTTCAGCTGAAAAATGCTTAGTTTTTGATTTGTAGTCAACATTAATGAAATGTCCCCAACAGCGTTTTCAGCCCGAGTGGAGCGCATTTTGACTGTTTTTTTTAAAAACATCATTGTACATTGAAATTTCTGCTTGCGTATGCTTTAGAAGCAAGAATTAAGAGGACTACATTCATTATTTCAGCTGAAAAATGCTTAGTTTATGATTTATAGTCAACATTAAGGAAATGTTCCGAACAAGCGTTTTCAGCCCGAGTGGAGCACATTTTGACCGTTTTTTAAAAAACATCATTGTACATTGAAATTTCTGCTTGCGTATGCTTTAGAAGCAAGAATTAAGAGGACTACATTCATTATTTCAGCTGAAAAATGCTTAGTTTTTGATTTGTAGTCAACATTAATGAAATGTCCCCAACAGCGTTTTCAGCCCGAGTGGAGCGCATTTTGACTGTTTTTTTTAAAAACATCATTGTACATTGAAATTTCTGCTTGCGTATGCTTTAGAAGCAAGAATTAAGAGGACTACATTCATTATTTCAGCTGAAAAATGCTTAGTTTATGATTTATAGTCAACATTAAGGAAATGTTCCGAACAAGCGTTTTCAGCCCGAGTGGAGCACATTTTGACCGTTTTTTAAAAAACATCATTGTACATTGAAATTTCTGTTTGCGTATGCTTTAGAAGCAAGAATTAAGAGGACTACATTCATTATTTCAGCTGAAAAATGCTTAGTTTATGATTTATAGTCAACATTAATGTAATGTCCCAAACAAGCGTTTTCAGCCCGAGTGGAGCACATTTTGACCGTTTTTTTAAAAACATCATTGTACATTGAAATTTCTGCTTGCGTATGCTTTAGAAGCAAGAATTAAGAGGACTACATTCATTATTTCAGCTGAAAAATGCTTAGTTTATGATTTATAGTCAACATTAATGAAATGTCCCCAACAGCGTTTTCAGCCCGAGTGGAGCACATTTTGACTGTTTTTTTAAAAACATCATTGTACATTGAAATTTCTGCTTGCGAATGCTTTAGAAGCAAGAATTAAGAGGACTACATTCATTATTTCAGCTGAAAAATGCTTAGTTTTTGATTTGTAGTCAACATTAATGAAATGTCCCCAACAGCGTTTTCAGCCCGAGTGGAGCACATTTTGACTGTTTTTTTTAAAAACATCATTGTACATTGAAATTTCTGCTTGCGTATGCTTTAGAAGCAAGAATTAAGAGGACTACATTCATTATTTCAGCTGAAAAATGCTTAGTTTATGATTTATAGTCAACATTAAGGAAATGTTCCGAACAAGCGTTTTCAGCCCGAGTGGAGCACATTTTGACCGTTTTTTAAAAAACATCATTGTACATTGAAATTTCTGTTTGCGTATGCTTTAGAAGCAAGAATTAAGAGGACTACATTCATTATTTCAGCTGAAAAATGCTTAGTTTATGATTTATAGTCAACATTAATGTAATGTCCCAAACAAGCGTTTTCAGCCCGAGTGGAGCACATTTTGACCGTTTTTTTAAAAACATCATTGTACATTGAAATTTCTGCTTGCGTATGCTTTAGAAGCAAGAATTAAGAGGACTACATTCATTATTTCAGCTGAAAAATGCTTAGTTTATGATTTATAGTCAACATTAAGGAAATGTTCCGAACAAGCGTTTTCAGCCCGAGTGGAGCACATTTTGACCGTTTTTTAAAAAACATCATTGTACATTGAAATTTCTGTTTGCGTATGCTTTAGAAGCAAGAATTAAGAGGACTACATTCATTATTTCAGCTGAAAAATGCTTAGTTTATGATTTATAGTCAACATTAATGTCATGTCCCAAACAAGCGTTTTCAGCCCGAGTGGAGCACATTTTGACCGTTTTTTTAAAAACATCATTGTACATTGAAATTTCTGCTTGCGTATGCTTTAGAAGCAAGAATTAAGAGGACTACATTCATTATTTCAGCTGAAAAATGCTTAGTTTATGATTTATAGTCAACATTAATGAAATGTTCCAAACAAGCGTTTTCAGCCCGAGTGGAGCACATTTTGACCCTTTTTTTAAAAACATCATTGTACATTGAAATTTCTGCTTGCGAATGCTTTAGAAGCAAGAATTAAGAGGACTACATTCATTATTTCAGCTGAAAAATGCTTAGTTTTTGATTTGTAGTCAACATTAATGAAATGTCCCCAACAGCGTTTTCAGCCCGAGTGGAGCGCATTTTGACTGTTTTTTTTAAAAACATCATTGTACATTGAAATTTCTGCTTGCGTATGCTTTAGAAGCAAGAATTAAGAGGACTACATTCATTATTTCAGCTGAAAAATGCTTAGTTTATGATTTATAGTCAACATTAAGGAAATGTTCCGAACAAGCGTTTTCAGCCCGAGTGGAGCACATTTTGACCGTTTTTTAAAAAACATCATTGTACATTGAAATTTCTGTTTGCGTATGCTTTAGAAGCAAGAATTAAGAGGACTACATTCATTATTTCAGCTGAAAAATGCTTAGTTTATGATTTATAGTCAACATTAATGTAATGTCCCAAACAAGCGTTTTCAGCCCGAGTGGAGCACATTTTGACCGTTTTTTTAAAAACATCATTGTACATTGAAATTTCTGCTTGCGTATGCTTTAGAAGCAAGAATTAAGAGGACTACATTCATTATTTCAGCTGAAAAATGCTTAGTTTATGATTTATAGTCAACATTAATGAAATGTCCCCAACAGCGTTTTCAGCCCGAGTGGAGCACATTTTGACTGTTTTTTTAAAAACATCATTGTACATTGAAATTTCTGCTTGCGAATGCTTTAGAAGCAAGAATTAAGAGGACTACATTCATTATTTCAGCTGAAAAATGCTTAGTTTTTGATTTGTAGTCAACATTAATGAAATGTCCCCAACAGCGTTTTCAGCCCGAGTGGAGCACATTTTGACTGTTTTTTTTAAAAACATCATTGTACATTGAAATTTCTGCTTGCGTATGCTTTAGAAGCAAGAATTAAGAGGACTACATTCATTATTTCAGCTGAAAAATGCTTAGTTTATGATTTATAGTCAACATTAATGTCATGTCCCAAACAAGCGTTTTCAGCCCGAGTGGAGCACATTTTGACTGTTTTTTTAAAAACATCATTGTACATTGAAATTTCTGCTTGCGTATGCTTTAGAAGCAAGAATTAAGAGGACTACATTCATTATTTCAGCTGAAAAATGCTTAGTTTATGATTTATAGTCAACATTAAGGAAATGTTCCGAACAAGCGTTTTCAGCCCGAGTGGAGCACATTTTGACCGTTTTTTTAAAAACATCATTGTACATTGAAATTTCTGCTTGCGTATGCTTTAGAAGCAAGAATTAAGAGGACTACATTCATTCTTTCAGCTGAAAAATGCTAAGTTTATGATTTATAGTCAACATTAATGAAATGTCCCCAACAGCGTTTTCAGCCCGAGTGGAGCGCATTTTGACTGTTTTTTTTAAAAACATCATTGTACATTGAAATTTCTGCTTGCGTATGCTTTAGAAGCAAGAATTAAGAGGACTACATTCATTATTTCAGCTGAAAAATGCTTAGTTTATGATTTATAGTCAACATTAATGAAATGTCCCCAACAGCGTTTTCAGCCCGAGTGGAGCACATTTTGACTGTTTTTTTAAAAACATCATTGTACATTGAAATTTCTGCTTGCGTATGCTTTAGAAGCAAGAATTAAGAGGACTACATTCATTATTTCAGCTGAAAAATGCTTAGTTTATGATTTATAGTCAACATTAATGAAATGTTCCAAACAAGCGTTTTCAGCCCGAGTGGAGCACATTTTGACCGTTTTTTTAAAAAGATCATTGTACTTTGAAATTTCTGCTTGCGTATGCTTTAGAAGCAAGAATTAAGAGGACTACATTCATTATTTCAGCTGAAAAATGCTTAGTTTATGATTTATAGTCAACATTAAGGAAATGTTCCGAACAAGCGTTTTCAGCCCGAGTGGAGCATTTTGACCGTTTTTTAAAAAACATCATTGTACATTGAAATTTCTGTTTGCGTATGCTTTAGAAGCAAGAATTAAGAGGACTACATTCATTATTTCAGCTGAAAAATGCTTAGTTTATGATTTATAGTCAACATTAATGTAATGTCCCAAACAAGCGTTTTCAGCCCGAGTGGAGCACATTTTGACCGTTTTTTTAAAAACATCATTGTACATTGAAATTTCTGCTTGCGTATGCTTTAGAAGCAAGAATTAAGAGGACTACATTCATTATTTCAGCTGAAAAATGCTTAGTTTATGATTTATAGTCAACATTAATGAAATGTCCCCAACAGCGTTTTCAGCCCGAGTGGAGCACATTTTGACTGTTTTTTTAAAAACATCATTGTACATTGAAATTTCTGCTTGCGAATGCTTTAGAAGCAAGAATTAAGAGGACTACATTCATTATTTCAGCTGAAAAATGCTTAGTTTTTGATTTGTAGTCAACATTAATGAAATGTCCCCAACAGCGTTTTCAGCCCGAGTGGAGCACATTTTGACTGTTTTTTTTAAAAACATCATTGTACATTGAAATTTCTGCTTGCGTATGCTTTAGAAGCAAGAATTAAGAGGACTACATTCATTATTTCAGCTGAAAAATGCTTAGTTTATGATTTATAGTCAACATTAAGGAAATGTTCCGAACAAGCGTTTTCAGCCCGAGTGGAGCACATTTTGACCGTTTTTTTAAAAACATCATTGTACATTGAAATTTCTGCTTGCGTATGCTTTAGAAGCAAGAATTAAGAGGACTACATTCATTATTTCAGCTGAAAAATGCTTAGTTTATGATTTATAGTCAACATTAATGAAATGTCCCCAACAGCGTTTTCAGCCCGAGTGGAGCGCATTTTGACTGTTTTTTTTAAAAACATCATTGTACATTGAAATTTCTGCTTGCGTATGCTTTAGAAGCAAGAATTAAGAGGACTACATTCATTATTTCAGCTGAAAAATGCTTAGTTTATGATTTATAGTCAACATTAAGGAAATGTTCCGAACAAGCGTTTTCAGCCCGAGTGGAGCACATTTTGACCGTTTTTTTAAAAACATCATTGTACATTGAAATTTCTGCTTGCGTATGCTTTAGAAGCAAGAATTAAGAGGACTACATTCATTATTTCAGCTGAAAAATGCTTAGTTTATGATTTATAGTCAACATTAATGTCATGTCCCAAACAAGCGTTTTCAGCCCGAGTGGAGCACATTTTGACTGTTTTTTTAAAAACATCATTGTACATTGAAATTTCTGCTTGCGTATGCTTTAGAAGCAAGAATTAAGAGGACTACATTCATTATTTCAGCTGAAAAATGCTTAGTTTATGATTTATAGTCAACATTAATGTAATGTCCCAAACAAGCGTTTTCAGCCCGAGTGGAGCACATTTTGACCGTTTTTTTAAAAACATCATTGTACATTGAAATTTCTGCTTGCGTATGCTTAAGAAGCAAGAATTAAGAGGACTACATTCATTATTTCAGCTGAAAAATGCTTAGTTTATGATTTATAGTCAACATTAATGAAATGTCCCCAACAGCGTTTTCAGCCCGAGTGGAGCGCATTTTGACTGTTTTTTTTAAAAACATCATTGTACATTGAAATTTCTGCTTGCGTATGCTTTAGAAGCAAGAATTAAGAGGACTACATTCATTATTTCAGCTGAAAAATGCTTAGTTTTTGATTTGTAGTCAACATTAATGAAATGTCCCCAACAGCGTTTTCAGCCCGAGTGGAGCACATTTTGACTGTTTTTTTTAAAAACATCATTGTACATTGAAATTTCTGCTTGCGTATGCTTTGGAAGCAAGAATTAAGAGGACTACATTCATTATTTCAGCTGAAAAATGCTTAGTTTATGATTTATAGTCAACATTAATGAAATGTTCCAAACAAGCGTTTTCAGCCCGAGTGGAGCACATTTTGACCCTTTTTTTAAAAACATCATTGTACATTGAAATTTCTGCTTGCGTATGCTTTAGAAGCAAGAATTAAGAGGACTACATTCATTATTTCAGCTGAAAAATGCTTAGTTTTTGATTTGTAGTCAACATTAATGAAATGTCCCCAACAGCGTTTTCAGCCCGAGTGGAGCGCATTTTGACTGTTTTTTTTAAAAACATCATTGTACATTGAAATTTCTGCTTGCGTATGCTTTAGAAGCAAGAATTAAGAGGACTACATTCATTATTTCAGCTGAAAAATGCTTAGTTTATGATTTATAGTCAACATTAAGGAAATGTTCCGAACAAGCGTTTTCAGCCCGAGTGGAGCACATTTTGACCGTTTTTTAAAAAACATCATTGTACATTGAAATTTCTGTTTGCGTATGCTTTAGAAGCAAGAATTAAGAGGACTACATTCATTATTTCAGCTGAAAAATGCTTAGTTTATGATTTATAGTCAACATTAATGTAATGTCCCAAACAAGCGTTTTCAGCCCGAGTGGAGCACATTTTGACCGTTTTTTTAAAAACATCATTGTACATTGAAATTTCTGCTTGCGTATGCTTTAGAAGCAAGAATTAAGAGGACTACATTCATTATTTCAGCTGAAAAATGCTTAGTTTATGATTTATAGTCAACATTAATGAAATGTCCCCAACAGCGTTTTCAGCCCGAGTGGAGCACATTTTGACTGTTTTTTTAAAAACATCATTGTACATTGAAATTTCTGCTTGCGTATGCTTTAGAAGCAAGAATTAAGAGGACTACATTCATTATTTCAGCTGAAAAATGCTTAGTTTTTGATTTATAGTCAACATTAATGAAATGTCCCCAACAGCGTTTTCAGCCCGAGTGGAGCACATTTTGACTGTTTTTTTTAAAAACATCATTGTACATTGAAATTTCTGCTTGCGTATGCTTTAGAAGCAAGAATTAAGAGGACTACATTCATTATTTCAGCTGAAAAATGCTTAGTTTATGATTTATAGTCAACATTAATGAAATGTTCCAAACAAGCGTTTTCAGCCCGAGTGGAGCACATTTTGACCCTTTTTTTAAAAACATCATTGTACATTGAAATTTCTGCTTGCGTATGCTTTAGAAGCAAGAATTAAGAGGACTACATTCATTATTTCAGCTGAAAAATGCTTAGTTTATGATTTATAGTTAACATTAATGTCATGTCCCAAACAAGCGTTTTCAGCCCGAGTGGAGCACATTTTGACTGTTTTTTTAAAAACATCATTGTACATTGAAATTTCTGCTTGCGTATGCTTTAGAAGCGAGAATTAAGAGGACTACATTCATTATTTCAGCTGAAAAATGCTTAGTTTATGATTTATAGTCAACATTAATGAAATGTTCCAAACAAGCGTTTTCAGCCCGAGTGGAGCACATTTTGACCCTTTTTTTAAAAACATCATTGTACATTGAAATTTCTGCTTGCGTATGCTTTAGAAGCAAGAATTAAGAGGACTACATTCATTATTTCAGCTGAAAAATGCTTAGTTTATGATTTATAGTCAACATTTAATGTCATGTCCCAAACAAGCGTTTTCAGCCCGAGTGGAGCACATTTTGACTGTTTTTTTAAAAACATCATTGTACATTGAAATTTCTGCTTGCGTATGCTTTAGAAGCAAGAATTAAGAGGACTACATTCATTATTTCAGCTGAAAAATGCTTAGTTTATGATTTATAGTCAACATTAATGAAATGTCCCCAACAGCGTTTTCAGCCCGAGTGGAGCACATTTTGACTGTTTTTTTAAAAACATCATTGTACATTGAAATTTCTGCTTGCGAATGCTTTAGAAGCAAGAATTAAGAGGACTACATTCATTATTTCAGCTGAAAAATGCTTAGTTTTTGATTTGTAGTCAACATTAATGAAATGTCCCCAACAGCGTTTTCAGCCCGAGTGGAGCACATTTTGACTGTTTTTTTTAAAAACATCATTGTACATTGAAATTTCTGCTTGCGTATGCTTTAGAAGCAAGAATTAAGAGGACTACATTCATTATTTCAGCTGAAAAATGCTTAGTTTATGATTTATAGTCAACATTAAGGAAATGTTCCGAACAAGCGTTTTCAGCCCGAGTGGAGCACATTTTGACCGTTTTTTTAAAAACATCATTGTACATTGAAATTTCTGCTTGCGTATGCTTTAGAAGCAAGAATTAAGAGGACTACATTCATTATTTCAGCTGAAAAATGCTTAGTTTATGATTTATAGTCAACATTAATGAAATGTCCCCAACAGCGTTTTCAGCCCGAGTGGAGCGCATTTTGACCCTTTTTTTAAAAACATCATTGTACATTGAAATTTCTGCTTGCGTATGTTTTAGAAGCAAGAATTAAGAGGACTACATTCATTATTTCAGCTGAAAAATGCTTAGTTTATGATTTATAGTCAACATTAATGAAATGTCCCCAACAGCGTTTTCAGCCCGAGTGGAGCACATTTTGACTGTTTTTTTAAAAACATCATTGTACATTGAAATTTCTGCTTGCGTATGCTTTAGAAGCAAGAATTAAGAGGACTACATTCATTATTTCAGCTGAAAAATGCTTAGTTTATGATTTATAGTCAACATTAATGAAATGTCCCCAACAGCGTTTTCAGCCCGAGTGGAGCACATTTTGACTGTTTTTTTAAAAACATCATTGTACATTGAAATTTCTGCTTGCGAATGCTTTAGAAGCAAGAATTAAGAGGACTACATTCATTATTTCAGCTGAAAAATGCTTAGTTTTTGATTTGTAGTCAACATTAATGAAATGTCCCCAACAGCGTTTTCAGCCCGAGTGGAGCACATTTTGACTGTTTTTTTTAAAAACATCATTGTACATTGAAATTTCTGCTTGCGTATGCTTTAGAAGCAAGAATTAAGAGGACTACATTCATTATTTCAGCTGAAAAATGCTTAGTTTATGATTTATAGTCAACATTAAGGAAATGTTCCGAACAAGCGTTTTCAGCCCGAGTGGAGCACATTTTGACCGTTTTTTTAAAAACATCATTGTACATTGAAATTTCTGCTTGCGTATGCTTTAGAAGCAAGAATTAAGAGGACTACATTCATTATTTCAGCTGAAAAATGCTTAGTTTATGATTTATAGTCAACATTAATGAAATGTCCCCAACAGCGTTTTCAGCCCGAGTGGAGCGCATTTTGACCCTTTTTTTAAAAACATCATTGTACATTGAAATTTCTGCTTGCGTATGTTTTAGAAGCAAGAATTAAGAGGACTACATTCATTATTTCAGCTGAAAAATGCTTAGTTTATGATTTATAGTCAACATTAATGAAATGTCCCCAACAGCGTTTTCAGCCCGAGTGGAGCACATTTTGACTGTTTTTTTAAAAACATCATTGTACATTGAAATTTCTGCTTGCGTATGCTTTAGAAGCAAGAATTAAGAGGACTACATTCATTATTTCAGCTGAAAAATGCTTAGTTTATGATTTATAGTCAACATTAATGAAATGTCCCCAACAGCGTTTTCAGCCCGAGTGGAGCACATTTTGACTGTTTTTTTAAAAACATCATTGTACATTGAAATTTCTGCTTGCGAATGCTTTAGAAGCAAGAATTAAGAGGACTACATTCATTATTTCAGCTGAAAAATGCTTAGTTTTTGATTTGTAGTCAACATTAATGAAATGTCCCCAACAGCGTTTTCAGCCCGAGTGGAGCACATTTTGACTGTTTTTTTAAAAACATGATTGTACATTGAAATTTCTGCTTGCGTATGCTTTAGAAGCAAGAATTAAGAGGACTACATTCATTATTTCAGCTGAAAAATGCTTAGTTTATGATTTATAGTCAACATTAAGGAAATGTTCCGAACAAGCGTTTTCAGCCCGAGTGGAGCACATTTTGACCGTTTTTTTAAAAACATCATTGTACATTGAAATTTCTGTTTGCGTATGCTTTAGAAGCAAGAATTAAGAGGACTACATTCATTATTTCAGCTGAAAAATGCTTAGTTTATGATTTATAGTCAACATTAATGAAATGTTCCAAACAAGCGTTTTCAGCCCGAGTGGAGCACATTTTGACCCTTTTTTTAAAAACATCATTGTACATTGAAATTTCTGCTTGCGTATGCTTTAGAAGCAAGAATTAAGAGGACTACATTCATTATTTCAGCTGAAAAATGCTTAGTTTATGATTTATAGTCAACATTAAGGAAATGTTCCGAACAAGCGTTTTCAGCCCGAGTGGAGCACATTTTGACCGTTTTTTTAAAAACATCATTGTACATTGAAATTTCTGCTTGCGTATGCTTTAGAAGCAAGAATTAAGAGGACTACATTCATTATTTCAGCTGAAAAATGCTTAGTTTATGATTTATAGTCAACATTAATGTCATGTCCCAAACAAGCGTTTTCAGCCCGAGTGGAGCACATTTTGACTGTTTTTTTAAAAACATCATTGTACATTGAAATTTCTGCTTGCGTATGCTTTAGAAGCAAGAATTAAGAGGACTACATTCATTATTTCAGCTGAAAAATGCTTAGTTTATGATTTATAGTCAACATTAATGTAATGTCCCAAACAAGCGTTTTCAGCCCGAGTGGAGCACATTTTGACCGTTTTTTTAAAAACATCATTGTACATTGAAATTTCTGCTTGCGTATGCTTTAGAAGCAAGAATTAAGAGGACTACATTCATTATTTCAGCTGAAAAATGCTTAGTTTATGATTTATAGTCAACATTAATGAAATGTCCCCAACAGCGTTTTCAGCCCGAGTGGAGCGCATTTTGACTGTTTTTTTTAAAAACATCATTGTACATTGAAATTTCTGCTTGCGTATGCTTTAGAAGCAAGAATTAAGAGGACTACATTCATTATTTCAGCTGAAAAATGCTTAGTTTATGATTTATAGTCAACATTAAGGAAATGTTCCGAACAAGCGTTTTCAGCCCGAGTGGAGCACATTTTGACCGTTTTTTAAAAAACATCATTGTACATTGAAATTTCTGTTTGCGTATGCTTTAGAAGCAAGAATTAAGAGGACTACATTCATTATTTCAGCTGAAAAATGCTTAGTTTATGATTTATAGTCAACATTAATGTAATGTCCCAAACAAGCGTTTTCAGCCCGAGTGGAGCACATTTTGACCGTTTTTTTAAAAACATCATTGTACATTGAAATTTCTGCTTGCGTATGCTTTAGAAGCAAGAATTAAGAGGACTACATTCATTATTTCAGCTGAAAAATGCTTAGTTTATGATTTATAGTCAACATTAATGAAATGTCCCCAACAGCGTTTTCAGCCCGAGTGGAGCACATTTTGACTGTTTTTTTAAAAACATCATTGTACATTGAAATTTCTGCTTGCGTATGCTTTAGAAGCAAGAATTAAGAGGACTACATTCATTATTTCAGCTGAAAAATGCTTAGTTTTTGATTTATAGTCAACATTAATGAAATGTCCCCAACAGCGTTTTCAGCCCGAGTGGAGCACATTTTGACTGTTTTTTTTAAAAACATCATTGTACATTGAAATTTCTGCTTGCGTATGCTTTAGAAGCAAGAATTAAGAGGACTACATTCATTATTTCAGCTGAAAAATGCTTAGTTTATGATTTATAGTCAACATTAATGAAATGTTCCAAACAAGCGTTTTCAGCCCGAGTGGAGCACATTTTGACCCTTTTTTTAAAAACATCATTGTACATTGAAATTTCTGCTTGCGTATGCTTTAGAAGCAAGAATTAAGAGGACTACATTCATTATTTCAGCTGAAAAATGCTTAGTTTATGATTTATAGTTAACATTAATGTCATGTCCCAAACAAGCGTTTTCAGCCCGAGTGGAGCACATTTTGACCGTTTTTTAAAAAACATCATTGTACATTGAAATTTCTGTTTGCGTATGCTTTAGAAGCAAGAATTAAGAGGACTACATTCATTATTTCAGCTGAAAAATGCTTAGTTTATGATTTATAGTCAACATTAATGAAATGTCCCCAACAGCGTTTTCAGCCCGAGTGGAGCACATTTTGACTGTTTTTTTAAAAACATCATTGTACATTGAAATTTCTGCTTGCGTATGCTTTAGAAGCAAGAATTAAGAGGACTACATTCATTATTTCAGCTGAAAAATGCTTAGTTTTTGATTTATAGTCAACATTAATGAAATGTCCCCAACAGCGTTTTCAGCCCGAGTGGAGCACATTTTGACTGTTTTTTTTAAAAACATCATTGTACATTGAAATTTCTGCTTGCGTATGCTTTAGAAGCAAGAATTAAGAGGACTACATTCATTATTTCAGCTGAAAAATGCTTAGTTTATGATTTATAGTCAACATTAATGAAATGTTCCAAACAAGCGTTTTCAGCCCGAGTGGAGCACATTTTGACCCTTTTTTTAAAAACATCATTGTACATTGAAATTTCTGCTTGCGTATGCTTTAGAAGCAAGAATTAAGAGGACTACATTCATTATTTCAGCTGAAAAATGCTTAGTTTATGATTTATAGTTAACATTAATGTCATGTCCCAAACAAGCGTTTTCAGCCCGAGTGGAGCACATTTTGACTGTTTTTTTAAAAACATCATTGTACATTGAAATTTCTGCTTGCGTATGCTTTAGAAGCGAGAATTAAGAGGACTACATTCATTATTTCAGCTGAAAAATGCTTAGTTTATGATTTATAGTCAACATTAATGAAATGTTCCAAACAAGCGTTTTCAGCCCGAGTGGAGCACATTTTGACCCTTTTTTTAAAAACATCATTGTACATTGAAATTTCTGCTTGCGTATGCTTTAGAAGCAAGAATTAAGAGGACTACATTCATTATTTCAGCTGAAAAATGCTTAGTTTATGATTTATAGTCAACATTAATGTCATGTCCCAAACAAGCGTTTTCAGCCCGAGTGGAGCACATTTTGACTGTTTTTTTAAAACATCATTGTACATTAAAATTTCTGCTTGCTTATGCTTTAGAAGCAAGAATTAAGAGGACTACATTCATTATTTCAGCTGAAAAATGCTTAGTTTATGATTTATAGTCAACATTAATGAAATGTCCCCAACAGCGTTTTCAGCCCGAGTGGAGCACATTTTGACTGTTTTTTTAAAAACATCATTGTACATTGAAATTTCTGCTTGCGTATGCTTTAGAAGCAAGAATTAAGAGGACTACATTCATTATTTCAGCTGAAAAATGCTTAGTTTTTGATTTATAGTCAACATTAATGAAATGTCCCCAACAGCGTTTTCAGCCCGAGTGGAGCACATTTTGACTGTTTTTTTTAAAAACATCATTGTACATTGAAATTTCTGCTTGCGTATGCTTTAGAAGCAAGAATTAAGAGGACTACATACATTATTTCAGCTGAAAAATGCTTAGTTTATGATTTATAGTCAACATTAATGAAATGTTCCAAACAAGCGTTTTCAGCCCGAGTGGAGCACATTTTGACCGTTTTTTTAAAAAGATCATTGTACTTTGAAATTTCTGCTTGCGTATGCTTTAGAAGCAAGAATTAAGAGGACTACATTCATTATTTCAGCTGAAAAATGCTTAGTTTATGATTTATAGTCAACATTAATGTCATGTCCCAAACAAGCGTTTTCAGCCCGAGTGGAGCACATTTTGACTGTTTTTTTAAAAACATCATTGTACATTGAAATTTCTGCTTGCGTATGCTTTAGAAGCAAGAATTAAGAGGACTACATTCATTATTTCAGCTGAAAAATGCTTAGTTTATGATTTATAGTCAACATTAAGGAAATGTTCCAAACAAGCGTTTTCAGCCCGAGTGGAGCACATTTTGACCCTTTTTTTAAAAACATCATTGTACATTGAAATTTCTGCTTGCGTATGCTTTAGAAGCAAGAATTAAGAGGACTACATTCATTATTTCAGCTGAAAAATGCTTAGTTTATGATTTATAGTCAACATTAATGTCATGTCCCAAACAAGCGTTTTCAGCCCGAGTGGAGCACATTTTGACTGTTTTTTTAAAAACATCATTGTACATTGAAATTTCTGCTTGCGTATGCTTTAGAAGCAAGAATTAAGAGGACTACATTCATTATTTCAGCTGAAAAATGCTTAGTTTATGATTTATAGTCAACATTAATGAAATGTTCCAAACAAGCGTTTTCAGCCCGAGTGGAGCACATTTTGACCCTTTTTTTAAAAACATCATTGTACATTGAAATTTCTGCTTGCGTATGCTTTAGAAGCAAGAATTAAGAGGACTACATTCATTATTTCAGCTGAAAAATGCTTAGTTTATGATTTATAGTCAACATTAATGTCATGTCCCAAACAAGCGTTTTCAGCCCGAGTGGAGCACATTTTGACTGTTTTTTTAAAAACATCATTGTACATTGAAATTTCTGCTTGCGTATGCTTTAGAAGCAAGAATTAAGAGGACTACATTCATTATTTCAGCTGAAAAATGCTTAGTTTATGATTTATAGTCAACATTAATGAAATGTTCCAAACAAGCGTTTTCAGCCCGAGTGGAGCACATTTTGACCCTTTTTTTAAAAACATCATTGTACATTGAAATTTCTGCTTGCGTATGCTTTAGAAGCAAGAATTAAGAGGACTACATTCATTATTTCAGCTGAAAAATGCTTAGTTTTTGATTTGTAGTCAACATTAATGAAATGTCCCCAACAGCGTTTTCAGCCCGAGTGGAGCGCATTTTGACTGTTTTTTTTAAAAACATCATTGTACATTGAAATTTCTGCTTGCGTATGCTTTAGAAGCAAGAATTAAGAGGACTACATTCATTATTTCAGCTGAAAAATGCTTAGTTTATGATTTATAGTCAACATTAAGGAAATGTTCCGAACAAGCGTTTTCAGCCCGAGTGGAGCACATTTTGACCGTTTTTTAAAAAACATCATTGTACATTGAAATTTCTTTTTGCGTATGCTTTAGAAGCAAGAATTAAGAGGACTACATTCATTATTTCAGCTGAAAAATGCTTAGTTTATGATTTATAGTCAACATTAATGTAATGTCCCAAACAAGCGTTTTCAGCCCGAGTGGAGCACATTTTGACTGTTTTTTTAAAAACATCATTGTACATTGAAATTTCTGCTTGCGTATGCTTTAGAAGCAAGAATTAAGAGGACTACATTCATTATTTCAGCTGAAAAATGCTTAGTTTATGATTTATAGTCAACATTAATGTCATGTCCCAAACAAGCGTTTTCAGCCCGAGTGGAGCACATTTTGACTGTTTTTTTAAAAACATCATTGTACATTGAAATTTCTGCTTGCGTATGCTTTAGAAGCAAGAATTAAGAGGACTACATTCATTATTTCAGCTGAAAAATGCTTAGTTTATGATTTATAGTCAACATTAATGAAATGTTCCAAACAAGCGTTTTCAGCCCGAGTGGAGCACATTTTGACCCTTTTTTTAAAAACATCATTGTACATTGAAATTTCTGCTTGCGTATGCTTTAGAAGCAAGAATTAAGAGGACTACATTCATTATTTCAGCTGAAAAATGCTTAGTTTATGATTTATAGTTAACATTAATGTCATGTCCCAAACAAGCGTTTTCAGCCCGAGTGGAGCACATTTTGACTGTTTTTTTAAAAACATCATTGTACATTGAAATTTCTGCTTGCGTATGCTTTAGAAGCGAGAATTAAGAGGACTACATTCATTATTTCAGCTGAAAAATGCTTAGTTTATGATTTATAGTCAACATTAATGAAATGTTCCAAACAAGCGTTTTCAGCCCGAGTGGAGCACATTTTGACCCTTTTTTTAAAAACATCATTGTACATTGAAATTTCTGCTTGCGTATGCTTTAGAAGCAAGAATTAAGAGGACTACATTCATTATTTCAGCTGAAAAATGCTTAGTTTTTGATTTGTAGTCAACATTAATGAAATGTCCCCAACAGCGTTTTCAGCCCGAGTGGAGCACATTTTGACTGTTTTTTTTAAAAACATCATTGTACATTGAAATTTCTGCTTGCGTATGCTTTAGAAGCAAGAATTAAGAGGACTACATTCATTATTTCAGCTGAAAAATGCTTAGTTTATGATTTATAGTCAACATTAAGGAAATGTTCCGAACAAGCGTTTTCAGCCCGAGTGGAGCACATTTTGACCGTTTTTTAAAAAACATCATTGTACATTGAAATTTCTGTTTGCGTATGCTTTAGAAGCAAGAATTAAGAGGACTACATTCATTATTTCAGCTGAAAAATGCTTAGTTTATGATTTATAGTCAACATTAATGTAATGTCCCAAACAAGCGTTTTCAGCCCGAGTGGAGCACATTTTGACCGTTTTTTTAAAAACATCATTGTACATTGAAATTTCTGCTTGCGTATGCTTTAGAAGCAAGAATTAAGAGGACTACATTCATTATTTCAGCTGAAAAATGCTTAGTTTATGATTTATAGTCAACATTAAGGAAATGTTCCGAACAAGCGTTTTCAGCCCGAGTGGAGCACATTTTGACCGTTTTTTAAAAAACATCATTGTACATTGAAATTTCTGTTTGCGTATGCTTTAGAAGCAAGAATTAAGAGGACTACATTCATTATTTCAGCTGAAAAATGCTTAGTTTATGATTTATAGTCAACATTAATGTCATGTCCCAAACAAGCGTTTTCAGCCCGAGTGGAGCACATTTTGACCGTTTTTTTAAAAACATCATTGTACATTGAAATTTCTGCTTGCGTATGGTTTAGAAGCAAGAATTAAGAGGACTACATTCATTATTTCAGCTGAAAAATGCTTAGTTTATGATTTATAGTCAACATTAATGAAATGTTCCAAACAAGCGTTTTCAGCCCGAGTGGAGCACATTTTGACCCTTTTTTTAAAAACATCATTGTACATTGAAATTTCTGCTTGCGAATGCTTTAGAAGCAAGAATTAAGAGGACTACATTCATTATTTCAGCTGAAAAATGCTTAGTTTTTGATTTGTAGTCAACATTAATGAAATGTCCCCAACAGCGTTTTCAGCCCGAGTGGAGCGCATTTTGACTGTTTTTTTTAAAAACATCATTGTACATTGAAATTTCTGCTTGCGTATGCTTTAGAAGCAAGAATTAAGAGGACTACATTCATTATTTCAGCTGAAAAATGCTTAGTTTATGATTTATAGTCAACATTAAGGAAATGTTCCGAACAAGCGTTTTCAGCCCGAGTGGAGCACATTTTGACCGTTTTTTAAAAAACATCATTGTACATTGAAATTTCTGTTTGCGTATGCTTTAGAAGCAAGAATTAAGAGGACTACATTCATTATTTCAGCTGAAAAATGCTTAGTTTATGATTTATAGTCAACATTAATGTAATGTCCCAAACAAGCGTTTTCAGCCCGAGTGGAGCACATTTTGACCGTTTTTTTAAAAACATCATTGTACATTGAAATTTCTGCTTGCGTATGCTTTAGAAGCAAGAATTAAGAGGACTACATTCATTATTTCAGCTGAAAAATGCTTAGTTTATGATTTATAGTCAACATTAATGAAATGTTCCAAACAAGCGTTTTCAGCCCGAGTGGAGCACATTTTGACTGTTTTTTTAAAAACATCATTGTACATTGAAATTTCTGCTTGCGTATGCTTTAGAAGCAAGAATTAGGAGGACTACATTCATTATTTCGGCTGAAAAATGCTTAGTTTATGATTTATAGTCAACATTAATGAAATGTCCCCAACAGCGTTTTCAGCCTGAGTGGAGCACATTTTGACTGTTTTTTTAAAAACATCATTGTACATTGAAATTTCTGCTTGCGTATGCTTTAGAAGCAAGAATTAAGAGGACTACATTCATTATTTCAGCTGAAAAATGCTTAGTTTTTGATTTATAGTCAACATTAATGAAATGTCCCCAACAGCGTTTTCAGCCCGAGTGGAGCACATTTTGACTGTTTTTTTTAAAAACATCATTGTACATTGAAATTTCTGCTTGCGTATGCTTTAGAAGCAAGAATTAAGAGGACTACATTCATTATTTCAGCTGAAAAATGCTTAGTTTATGAATTATAGTCAACATTAATGAAATGTTCCAAACAAGCGTTTTCAGCCCGAGTGGAGCACATTTTGACAGTTTTTTTAAAAACATCATTGTACATTGAAATTTCTGTTTGCGTATGCTTTAGAAGCAAGAATTAAGAGGACTACATTCATTATTTCAGCTGAAAAATGCTTAGTTTATGATTTATAGTCAACATTAATGTAATGTCCCAAACAAGCGTTTTCAGCCCGAGTGGAGCACATTTTGACTGTTTTTTTAAAAACATCATTGTACATTGAAATTTCTGCTTGCGTATGCTTTAGAAGCAAGAATTAAGAGGACTACATTCATTATTTCAGCTGAAAAATGCTTAGTTTATGATTTATAGTCAACATTAATGTCATGTCCCAAACAAGCGTTTTCAGCCCGAGTGGAGCACATTTTGACTGTTTTTTTAAAAACATCATTGTACATTGAAATTTCTGCTTGCGTATGCTTTAGAAGCAAGAATTAAGAGGACTACATTCATTATTTCAGCTGAAAAATGCTTAGTTTATGATTTATAGTCAACATTAATGAAATGTTCCAAACAAGCGTTTTCAGCCCGAGTGGAGCACATTTTGACCCTTTTTTTAAAAACATCATTGTACATTGAAATTTCTGCTTGCGTATGCTTTAGAAGCAAGAATTAAGAGGACTACATTCATTATTTCAGCTGAAAAATGCTTAGTTTATGATTTATAGTCAACATTAATGTCATGTCCCAAACAAGCGTTTTCAGCCCGAGTGGAGCACATTTTGACTGTTTTTTTAAAAACATCATTGTACATTGAAATTTCTGCTTGCGTATGCTTTAGAAGCAAGAATTAAGAGGACTACATTCATTATTTCAGCTGAAAAATGCTTAGTTTATGATTTATAGTCAACATTAATGAAATGTTCCAAACAAGCGTTTTCAGCCCGAGTGGAGCACATTTTGACCCTTTTTTTAAAAACATCATTGTACATTGAAATTTCTGCTTGCGTATGCTTTAGAAGCAAGAATTAAGAGGACTACATTCATTATTTCAGCTGAAAAATGCTTAGTTTATGATTTATAGTCAACATTAATGTCATGTCCCAAACAAGCGTTTTCAGCCCGAGTGGAGCACATTTTGACTGTTTTTTTAAAAACATCATTGTACATTGAAATTTCTGCTTGCGTATGCTTTAGAAGCAAGAATTAAGAGGACTACATTCATTATTTCAGCTGAAAAATGCTTAGTTTATGATTTATAGTCAACATTAATGAAATGTTCCAAACAAGCGTTTTCAGCCCGAGTGGAGCACATTTTGACCCTTTTTTTAAAAACATCATTGTACATTGAAATTTCTGCTTGCGTATGCTTTAGAAGCAAGAATTAAGAGGACTACATTCATTATTTCAGCTGAAAAATGCTTAGTTTTTGATTTGTAGTCAACATTAATGAAATGTCCCCAACAGCGTTTTCAGCCCGAGTGGAGCGCATTTTGACTGTTTTTTTTAAAAACATCATTGTACATTGAAATTTCTGCTTGCGTATGCTTTAGAAGCAAGAATTAAGAGGACTACATTCATTATTTCAGCTGAAAAATGCTTAGTTTATGATTTATAGTCAACATTAAGGAAATGTTCCGAACAAGCGTTTTCAGCCCGAGTGGAGCACATTTTGACCGTTTTTTAAAAAACATCATTGTACATTGAAATTTCTTTTTGCGTATGCTTTAGAAGCAAGAATTAAGAGGACTACATTCATTATTTCAGCTGAAAAATGCTTAGTTTATGATTTATAGTCAACATTAATGTAATGTCCCAAACAAGCGTTTTCAGCCCGAGTGGAGCACATTTTGACTGTTTTTTTAAAAACATCATTGTACATTGAAATTTCTGCTTGCGTATGCTTTAGAAGCAAGAATTAAGAGGACTACATTCATTATTTCAGCTGAAAAATGCTTAGTTTATGATTTATAGTCAACATTAATGTCATGTCCCAAACAAGCGTTTTCAGCCCGAGTGGAGCACATTTTGACTGTTTTTTTAAAAACATCATTGTACATTGAAATTTCTGCTTGCGTATGCTTTAGAAGCAAGAATTAAGAGGACTACATTCATTATTTCAGCTGAAAAATGCTTAGTTTATGATTTATAGTCAACATTAATGAAATGTTCCAAACAAGCGTTTTCAGCCCGAGTGGAGCACATTTTGACCCTTTTTTTAAAAACATCATTGTACATTGAAATTTCTGCTTGCGTATGCTTTAGAAGCAAGAATTAAGAGGACTACATTCATTATTTCAGCTGAAAAATGCTTAGTTTATGATTTATAGTTAACATTAATGTCATGTCCCAAACAAGCGTTTTCAGCCCGAGTGGAGCACATTTTGACTGTTTTTTTAAAAACATCATTGTACATTGAAATTTCTGCTTGCGTATGCTTTAGAAGCGAGAATTAAGAGGACTACATTCATTATTTCAGCTGAAAAATGCTTAGTTTATGATTTATAGTCAACATTAATGAAATGTTCCAAACAAGCGTTTTCAGCCCGAGTGGAGCACATTTTGACCCTTTTTTTAAAAACATCATTGTACATTGAAATTTCTGCTTGCGTATGCTTTAGAAGCAAGAATTAAGAGGACTACATTCATTATTTCAGCTGAAAAATGCTTAGTTTTTGATTTGTAGTCAACATTAATGAAATGTCCCCAACAGCGTTTTCAGCCCGAGTGGAGCACATTTTGACTGTTTTTTTTAAAAACATCATTGTACATTGAAATTTCTGCTTGCGTATGCTTTAGAAGCAAGAATTAAGAGGACTACATTCATTATTTCAGCTGAAAAATGCTTAGTTTATGATTTATAGTCAACATTAAGGAAATGTTCCGAACAAGCGTTTTCAGCCCGAGTGGAGCACATTTTGACCGTTTTTTAAAAAACATCATTGTACATTGAAATTTCTGTTTGCGTATGCTTTAGAAGCAAGAATTAAGAGGACTACATTCATTATTTCAGCTGAAAAATGCTTAGTTTATGATTTATAGTCAACATTAATGTAATGTCCCAAACAAGCGTTTTCAGCCCGAGTGGAGCACATTTTGACCGTTTTTTTAAAAACATCATTGTACATTGAAATTTCTGCTTGCGTATGCTTTAGAAGCAAGAATTAAGAGGACTACATTCATTATTTCAGCTGAAAAATGCTTAGTTTATGATTTATAGTCAACATTAAGGAAATGTTCCGAACAAGCGTTTTCAGCCCGAGTGGAGCACATTTTGACCGTTTTTTAAAAAACATCATTGTACATTGAAATTTCTGTTTGCGTATGCTTTAGAAGCAAGAATTAAGAGGACTACATTCATTATTTCAGCTGAAAAATGCTTAGTTTATGATTTATAGTCAACATTAATGTCATGTCCCAAACAAGCGTTTTCAGCCCGAGTGGAGCACATTTTGACCGTTTTTTTAAAAACATCATTGTACATTGAAATTTCTGCTTGCGTATGGTTTAGAAGCAAGAATTAAGAGGACTACATTCATTATTTCAGCTGAAAAATGCTTAGTTTATGATTTATAGTCAACATTAATGAAATGTTCCAAACAAGCGTTTTCAGCCCGAGTGGAGCACATTTTGACCCTTTTTTTAAAAACATCATTGTACATTGAAATTTCTGCTTGCGAATGCTTTAGAAGCAAGAATTAAGAGGACTACATTCATTATTTCAGCTGAAAAATGCTTAGTTTTTGATTTGTAGTCAACATTAATGAAATGTCCCCAACAGCGTTTTCAGCCCGAGTGGAGCGCATTTTGACTGTTTTTTTTAAAAACATCATTGTACATTGAAATTTCTGCTTGCGTATGCTTTAGAAGCAAGAATTAAGAGGACTACATTCATTATTTCAGCTGAAAAATGCTTAGTTTATGATTTATAGTCAACATTAAGGAAATGTTCCGAACAAGCGTTTTCAGCCCGAGTGGAGCACATTTTGACCGTTTTTTAAAAAACATCATTGTACATTGAAATTTCTGTTTGCGTATGCTTTAGAAGCAAGAATTAAGAGGACTACATTCATTATTTCAGCTGAAAAATGCTTAGTTTATGATTTATAGTCAACATTAATGTAATGTCCCAAACAAGCGTTTTCAGCCCGAGTGGAGCACATTTTGACCGTTTTTTTAAAAACATCATTGTACATTGAAATTTCTGCTTGCGTATGCTTTAGAAGCAAGAATTAAGAGGACTACATTCATTATTTCAGCTGAAAAATGCTTAGTTTATGATTTATAGTTAACATTAATGTCATGTCCCAAACAAGCGTTTTCAGCCCGAGTGGAGCACATTTTGACTGTTTTTTTAAAAACATCATTGTACATTGAAATTTCTGCTTGCGTATGCTTTAGAAGCGAGAATTAAGAGGACTACATTCATTATTTCAGCTGAAAAATGCTTAGTTTATGATTTATAGTCAACATTAATGAAATGTTCCAAACAAGCGTTTTCAGCCCGAGTGGAGCACATTTTGACCCTTTTTTTAAAAACATCATTGTACATTGAAATTTCTGCTTGCGTATGCTTTAGAAGCAAGAATTAAGAGGACTACATTCATTATTTCAGCTGAAAAATGCTTAGTTTTTGATTTATAGTCAACATTAATGAAATGTCCCCAACAGCGTTTTCAGCCCGAGTGGAGCACATTTTGACTGTTTTTTTTAAAAACATCATTGTACATTGAAATTTCTGCTTGCGTATGCTTTAGAAGCAAGAATTAAGAGGACTACATTCATTATTTCAGCTGAAAAATGCTTAGTTTATGATTTATAGTCAACATTAATGAAATGTTCCAAACAAGCGTTTTCAGCCCGAGTGGAGCACATTTTGACCGTTTTTTTAAAAAGATCATTGTACTTTGAAATTTCTGCTTGCGTATGCTTTAGAAGCAAGAATTAAGAGGACTACATTCATTATTTCAGCTGAAAAATGCTTAGTTTATGATTTATAGTCAACATTAATGTCATGTCCCAAACAAGCGTTTTCAGCCCGAGTGGAGCACATTTTGACTGTTTTTTTAAAAACATCATTGTACATTGAAATTTCTGCTTGCGTATGCTTTAGAAGCAAGAATTAAGAGGACTACATTCATTATTTCAGCTGAAAAATGCTTAGTTTATGATTTATAGTCAACATTAAGGAAATGTTCCAAACAAGCGTTTTCAGCCCGAGTGGAGCACATTTTGACCCTTTTTTTAAAAACATCATTGTACATTGAAATTTCTGCTTGCGTATGCTTTAGAAGCAAGAATTAAGAGGACTACATTCATTATTTCAGCTGAAAAATGCTTAGTTTATGATTTATAGTCAACATTAATGTCATGTCCCAAACAAGCGTTTTCAGCCCGAGTGGAGCACATTTTGACTGTTTTTTTAAAAACATCATTGTACATTGAAATTTCTGCTTGCGTATGCTTTAGAAGCAAGAATTAAGAGGACTACATTCATTATTTCAGCTGAAAAATGCTTAGTTTATGATTTATAGTCAACATTAATGAAATGTTCCAAACAAGCGTTTTCAGCCCGAGTGGAGCACATTTTGACTGTTTTTTTTAAAAACATCATTGTACATTGAAATTTCTGCTTGCGTATGCTTTGGAAGCAAGAATTAAGAGGACTACATTCATTATTTCAGCTGAAAAATGCTTAGTTTATGATTTATAGTCAACAATAATGAAATGTTCCAAACAAGCGTTTTCAGCCCGAGTGGAGCACATTTTGACCCTTTTTTTAAAAACATCATTGTACATTGAAATTTCTGCTTGCGTATGCTTTAGAAGCAAGAATTAAGAGGACTACATTCATTATTTCAGCTGAAAAATGCTTAGTTTTTGATTTGTAGTCAACATCAATGAAATGTCCCCAACAGCGTTTTCAGCCCGAGTGGAGCGCATTTTGACTGTTTTTTTTAAAAACATCATTGTACATTGAAATTTCTGCTTGCGTATGCTTTAGAAGCAAGAATTAAGAGGACTACATTCATTATTTCAGCTGAAAAATGCTTAGTTTATGATTTATAGTCAACATTAAGGAAATGTTCCGAACAGGCGTTTTCAGCCCGAGTGGAGCACATTTTGACCGTTTTTTAAAAAACATCATTGTACATTGAAATTTCTGTTTGCGTATGCTTTAGAAGCAAGAATTAAGAGGACTACATTCATTATTTCAGCTGAAAAATGCTTAGTTTATGATTTATAGTCAACATTAATGAAATGTCCCCAACAGCGTTTTCAGCCCGAGTGGAGCACATTTTGACTGTTTTTTTAAAAACATCATTGTACATTGAAATTTCTGCTTGCGTATGCTTTAGAAGCAAGAATTAAGAGGACTACATTCATTATTTCAGCTGAAAAATGCTTAGTTTTTGATTTATAGTCAACATTAATGAAATGTCCCCAACAGCGTTTTCAGCCCGAGTGGAGCACATTTTGACTGTTTTTTTTAAAAACATCATTGTACATTGAAATTTCTGCTTGCGTATGCTTTAGAAGCAAGAATTAAGAGGACTACATTCATTATTTCAGCTGAAAAATGCTTAGTTTTTGATTTGTAGTCAACATTAATGAAATGTCCCCAACAGCGTTTTCAGCCCGAGTGGAGCACATTTTGACTGTTTTTTTTAAAAACATCATTGTACATTGAAATTTCTGCTTGCGTATGCTTTAGAAGCAAGAATTAAGAGGACTACATTCATTATTTCAGCTGAAAAATGCTTAGTTTATGATTTATAGTCAACATTAAGGAAATGTTCCGAACAAGCGTTTTCAGCCCGAGTGGAGCACATTTTGACCGTTTTTTAAAAAACATCATTGTACATTGAAATTTCTGTTTGCGTATGCTTTAGAAGCAAGAATTAAGAGGACTACATTCATTATTTCAGCTGAAAAATGCTTAGTTTATGATTTATAGTCAACATTAATGTAATGTCCCAAACAAGCGTTTTCAGCCCGAGTGGAGCACATTTTGACCGTTTTTTTAAAAACATCATTGTACATTGAAATTTCTGCTTGCGTATGCTTTAGAAGCAAGAATTAAGAGGACTACATTCATTATTTCAGCTGAAAAATGCTTAGTTTATGATTTATAGTCAACATTAAGGAAATGTTCCGAACAAGCGTTTTCAGCCCGAGTGGAGCACATTTTGACCGTTTTTTAAAAAACATCATTGTACATTGAAATTTCTGTTTGCGTATGCTTTAGAAGCAAGAATTAAGAGGACTACATTCATTATTTCAGCTGAAAAATGCTTAGTTTATGATTTATAGTCAACATTAATGTCATGTCCCAAACAAGCGTTTTCAGCCCGAGTGGAGCACATTTTGACCGTTTTTTTAAAAACATCATTGTACATTGAAATTTCTGCTTGCGTATGGTTTAGAAGCAAGAATTAAGAGGACTACATTCATTATTTCAGCTGAAAAATGCTTAGTTTATGATTTATAGTCAACATTAATGAAATGTTCCAAACAAGCGTTTTCAGCCCGAGTGGAGCACATTTTGACCCTTTTTTTAAAAACATCATTGTACATTGAAATTTCTGCTTGCGAATGCTTTAGAAGCAAGAATTAAGAGGACTACATTCATTATTTCAGCTGAAAAATGCTTAGTTTTTGATTTGTAGTCAACATTAATGAAATGTCCCCAACAGCGTTTTCAGCCCGAGTGGAGCGCATTTTGACTGTTTTTTTTAAAAACATCATTGTACATTGAAATTTCTGCTTGCGTATGCTTTAGAAGCAAGAATTAAGAGGACTACATTCATTATTTCAGCTGAAAAATGCTTAGTTTATGATTTATAGTCAACATTAAGGAAATGTTCCGAACAAGCGTTTTCAGCCCGAGTGGAGCACATTTTGACCGTTTTTTAAAAAACATCATTGTACATTGAAATTTCTGTTTGCGTATGCTTTAGAAGCAAGAATTAAGAGGACTACATTCATTATTTCAGCTGAAAAATGCTTAGTTTATGATTTATAGTCAACATTAATGTAATGTCCCAAACAAGCGTTTTCAGCCCGAGTGGAGCACATTTTGACCGTTTTTTTAAAAACATCATTGTACATTGAAATTTCTGCTTGCGTATGCTTTAGAAGCAAGAATTAAGAGGACTACATTCATTATTTCAGCTGAAAAATGCTTAGTTTATGATTTATAGTTAACATTAATGTCATGTCCCAAACAAGCGTTTTCAGCCCGAGTGGAGCACATTTTGACTGTTTTTTTAAAAACATCATTGTACATTGAAATTTCTGCTTGCGTATGCTTTAGAAGCGAGAATTAAGAGGACTACATTCATTATTTCAGCTGAAAAATGCTTAGTTTATGATTTATAGTCAACATTAATGAAATGTTCCAAACAAGCGTTTTCAGCCCGAGTGGAGCACATTTTGACCCTTTTTTTAAAAACATCATTGTACATTGAAATTTCTGCTTGCGTATGCTTTAGAAGCAAGAATTAAGAGGACTACATTCATTATTTCAGCTGAAAAATGCTTAGTTTTTGATTTATAGTCATTAATGAAATGTCCCCAACAGCGTTTTCAGCCCGAGTGGAGCACATTTTGACTGTTTTTTTTAAAAACATCATTGTACATTGAAATTTCTGCTTGCGTATGCTTTAGAAGCAAGAATTAAGAGGACTACATTCATTATTTCAGCTGAAAAATGCTTAGTTTATGATTTATAGTCAACATTAATGAAATGTTCCAAACAAGCGTTTTCAGCCCGAGTGGAGCACATTTTGACCGTTTTTTTAAAAAGATCATTGTACTTTGAAATTTCTGCTTGCGTATGCTTTAGAAGCAAGAATTAAGAGGACTACATTCATTATTTCAGCTGAAAAATGCTTAGTTTATGATTTATAGTCAACATTAATGTCATGTCCCAAACAAGCGTTTTCAGCCCGAGTGGAGCACATTTTGACTGTTTTTTTAAAAACATCATTGTACATTGAAATTTCTGCTTGCGTATGCTTTAGAAGCAAGAATTAAGAGGACTACATTCATTATTTCAGCTGAAAAATGCTTAGTTTATGATTTATAGTCAACATTAAGGAAATGTTCCAAACAAGCGTTTTCAGCCCGAGTGGAGCACATTTTGACCCTTTTTTTAAAAACATCATTGTACATTGAAATTTCTGCTTGCGTATGCTTTAGAAGCAAGAATTAAGAGGACTACATTCATTATTTCAGCTGAAAAATGCTTAGTTTATGATTTATAGTCAACATTAATGTCATGTCCCAAACAAGCGTTTTCAGCCCGAGTGGAGCACATTTTGACTGTTTTTTTAAAAACATCATTGTACATTGAAATTTCTGCTTGCGTATGCTTTAGAAGCAAGAATTAAGAGGACTACATTCATTATTTCAGCTGAAAAATGCTTAGTTTATGATTTATAGTCAACATTAATGAAATGTTCCAAACAAGCGTTTTCAGCCCGAGTGGAGCACATTTTGACTGTTTTTTTTAAAAACATCATTGTACATTGAAATTTCTGCTTGCGTATGCTTTGGAAGCAAGAATTAAGAGGACTACATTCATTATTTCAGCTGAAAAATGCTTAGTTTATGATTTATAGTCAACAATAATGAAATGTTCCAAACAAGCGTTTTCAGCCCGAGTGGAGCACATTTTGACCCTTTTTTTAAAAACATCATTGTACATTGAAATTTCTGCTTGCGTATGCTTTAGAAGCAAGAATTAAGAGGACTACATTCATTATTTCAGCTGAAAAATGCTTAGTTTTTGATTTGTAGTCAACATCAATGAAATGTCCCCAACAGCGTTTTCAGCCCGAGTGGAGCGCATTTTGACTGTTTTTTTTAAAAACATCATTGTACATTGAAATTTCTGCTTGCGTATGCTTTAGAAGCAAGAATTAAGAGGACTACATTCATTATTTCAGCTGAAAAATGCTTAGTTTATGATTTATAGTCAACATTAAGGAAATGTTCCGAACAGGCGTTTTCAGCCCGAGTGGAGCACATTTTGACCGTTTTTTAAAAAACATCATTGTACATTGAAATTTCTGTTTGCGTATGCTTTAGAAGCAAGAATTAAGAGGACTACATTCATTATTTCAGCTGAAAAATGCTTAGTTTATGATTTATAGTCAACATTAATGAAATGTCCCCAACAGCGTTTTCAGCCCGAGTGGAGCACATTTTGACTGTTTTTTTAAAAACATCATTGTACATTGAAATTTCTGCTTGCGTATGCTTTAGAAGCAAGAATTAAGAGGACTACATTCATTATTTCAGCTGAAAAATGCTTAGTTTTTGATTTATAGTCAACATTAATGAAATGTCCCCAACAGCGTTTTCAGCCCGAGTGGAGCACATTTTGACTGTTTTTTTTAAAAACATCATTGTACATTGAAATTTCTGCTTGCGTATGCTTTAGAAGCAAGAATTAAGAGGACTACATTCATTATTTCAGCTGAAAAATGCTTAGTTTATGATTTATAGTCAACATTAATGAAATGTTCCAAACAAGCGTTTTCAGCCCGAGTGGAGCACATTTTGACCCTTTTTTTAAAAACATCATTGTACATTGAAATTTCTGCTTGCGTATGCTTTAGAAGCAAGAATTAAGAGGACTACATTCATTATTTCAGCTGAAAAATGCTTAGTTTATGATTTATAGTTAACATTAATGTCATGTCCCAAACAAGCGTTTTCAGCCCGAGTGGAGCACATTTTGACTGTTTTTTTAAAAACATCATTGTACATTGAAATTTCTGCTTGCGTATGCTTTAGAAGCGAGAATTAAGAGGACTACATTCATTATTTCAGCTGAAAAATGCTTAGTTTATGATTTATAGTCAACATTAATGAAATGTTCCAAACAAGCGTTTTCAGCCCGAGTGGAGCACATTTTGACCCTTTTTTTAAAAACATCATTGTACATTGAAATTTCTGCTTGCGTATGCTTTAGAAGCAAGAATTAAGAGGACTACATTCATTATTTCAGCTGAAAAATGCTTAGTTTATGATTTATAGTCAACATTAATGTCATGTCCCAAACAAGCGTTTTCAGCCCGAGTGGAGCACATTTTGACTGTTTTTTTAAAACATCATTGTACATTAAAATTTCTGCTTGCTTATGCTTTAGAAGCAAGAATTAAGAGGACTACATTCATTATTTCAGCTGAAAAATGCTTAGTTTATGATTTATAGTCAACATTAATGAAATGTCCCCAACAGCGTTTTCAGCCCGAGTGGAGCACATTTTGACTGTTTTTTTAAAAACATCATTGTACATTGAAATTTCTGCTTGCGTATGCTTTAGAAGCAAGAATTAAGAGGACTACATTCATTATTTCAGCTGAAAAATGCTTAGTTTTTGATTTATAGTCAACATTAATGAAATGTCCCCAACAGCGTTTTCAGCCCGAGTGGAGCACATTTTGACTGTTTTTTTTAAAAACATCATTGTACATTGAAATTTCTGCTTGCGTATGCTTTAGAAGCAAGAATTAAGAGGACTACATACATTATTTCAGCTGAAAAATGCTTAGTTTATGATTTATAGTCAACATTAATGAAATGTTCCAAACAAGCGTTTTCAGCCCGAGTGGAGCACATTTTGACCGTTTTTTTAAAAAGATCATTGTACTTTGAAATTTCTGCTTGCGTATGCTTTAGAAGCAAGAATTAAGAGGACTACATTCATTATTTCAGCTGAAAAATGCTTAGTTTATGATTTATAGTCAACATTAATGTCATGTCCCAAACAAGCGTTTTCAGCCCGAGTGGAGCACATTTTGACTGTTTTTTTAAAAACATCATTGTACATTGAAATTTCTGCTTGCGTATGCTTTAGAAGCAAGAATTAAGAGGACTACATTCATTATTTCAGCTGAAAAATGCTTAGTTTTTGATTTGTAGTCAACATTAATGAAATGTCCCCAACAGCGTTTTCAGCCCGAGTGGAGCACATTTTGACTGTTTTTTTTAAAAACATCATTGTACATTGAAATTTCTGCTTGCGTATGCTTTAGAAGCAAGAATTAAGAGGACTACATTCATTATTTCAGCTGAAAAATGCTTAGTTTATGATTTATAGTCAACATTAATGAAATGTCCCCAACAGCGTTTTCAGCCCGAGTGGAGCACATTTTGACCGTTTTTTAAAAAACATCATTGTACATTGAAATTTCTGTTTGCGTATGCTTTAGAAGCAAGAATTAAGAGGACTACATTCATTATTTCAGCTGAAAAATGCTTAGTTTATGATTTATAGTCAACATTAATGTAATGTCCCAAACAAGCGTTTTCAGCCCGAGTGGAGCACATTTTGACCGTTTTTTTAAAAACATCATTGTACATTGAAATTTCTGCTTGCGTATGCTTTAGAAGCAAGAATTAAGAGGACTACATTCATTATTTCAGCTGAAAAATGCTTAGTTTATGATTTATAGTCAACATTAAGGAAATGTTCCGAACAAGCGTTTTCAGCCCGAGTGGAGCACATTTTGACCGTTTTTTAAAAAACATCATTGTACATTGAAATTTCTGTTTGCGTATGCTTTAGAAGCAAGAATTAAGAGGACTACATTCATTATTTCAGCTGAAAAATGCTTAGTTTATGATTTATAGTCAACATTAATGAAATGTCCCCAACAGCGTTTTCAGCCCGAGTGGAGCACATTTTGACCCTTTTTTTAAAAACATCATTGTACATTGAAATTTCTGCTTGCGTATGCTTTAGAAGCAAGAATTAAGAGGACTACATTCATTATTTCAGCTGAAAAATGCTTAGTTTTTGATTTGTAGTCAACATCAATGAAATGTCCCCAACAGCGTTTTCAGCCCGAGTGGAGCGCATTTTGACTGTTTTTTTTAAAAACATCATTGTACATTGAAATTTCTGCTTGCGTATGCTTTAGAAGCAAGAATTAAGAGGACTACATTCATTATTTCAGCTGAAAAATGCTTAGTTTATGATTTATAGTCAACATTAAGGAAATGTTCCGAACAGGCGTTTTCAGCCCGAGTGGAGCACATTTTGACCGTTTTTTAAAAAACATCATTGTACATTGAAATTTCTGTTTGCGTATGCTTTAGAAGCAAGAATTAAGAGGACTACATTCATTATTTCAGCTGAAAAATGCTTAGTTTATGATTTATAGTCAACATTAATGAAATGTCCCCAACAGCGTTTTCAGCCCGAGTGGAGCACATTTTGACTGTTTTTTTAAAAACATCATTGTACATTGAAATTTCTGCTTGCGTATGCTTTAGAAGCAAGAATTAAGAGGACTACATTCATTATTTCAGCTGAAAAATGCTTAGTTTTTGATTTATAGTCAACATTAATGAAATGTCCCCAACAGCGTTTTCAGCCCGAGTGGAGCACATTTTGACTGTTTTTTTTAAAAACATCATTGTACATTGAAATTTCTGCTTGCGTATGCTTTAGAAGCAAGAATTAAGAGGACTACATTCATTATTTCAGCTGAAAAATGCTTAGTTTTTGATTTGTAGTCAACATTAATGAAATGTCCCCAACAGCGTTTTCAGCCCGAGTGGAGCACATTTTGACTGTTTTTTTTAAAAACATCATTGTACATTGAAATTTCTGCTTGCGTATGCTTTAGAAGCAAGAATTAAGAGGACTACATTCATTATTTCAGCTGAAAAATGCTTAGTTTATGATTTATAGTCAACATTAAGGAAATGTTCCGAACAAGCGTTTTCAGCCCGAGTGGAGCACATTTTGACCGTTTTTTAAAAAACATCATTGTACATTGAAATTTCTGTTTGCGTATGCTTTAGAAGCAAGAATTAAGAGGACTACATTCATTATTTCAGCTGAAAAATGCTTAGTTTATGATTTATAGTCAACATTAATGTAATGTCCCAAACAAGCGTTTTCAGCCCGAGTGGAGCACATTTTGACCGTTTTTTTAAAAACATCATTGTACATTGAAATTTCTGCTTGCGTATGCTTTAGAAGCAAGAATTAAGAGGACTACATTCATTATTTCAGCTGAAAAATGCTTAGTTTATGATTTATAGTCAACATTAAGGAAATGTTCCGAACAAGCGTTTTCAGCCCGAGTGGAGCACATTTTGACCGTTTTTTAAAAAACATCATTGTACATTGAAATTTCTGTTTGCGTATGCTTTAGAAGCAAGAATTAAGAGGACTACATTCATTATTTCAGCTGAAAAATGCTTAGTTTATGATTTATAGTCAACATTAATGTCATGTCCCAAACAAGCGTTTTCAGCCCGAGTGGAGCACATTTTGACCGTTTTTTTAAAAACATCATTGTACATTGAAATTTCTGCTTGCGTATGGTTTAGAAGCAAGAATTAAGAGGACTACATTCATTATTTCAGCTGAAAAATGCTTAGTTTATGATTTATAGTCAACATTAATGAAATGTTCCAAACAAGCGTTTTCAGCCCGAGTGGAGCACATTTTGACCCTTTTTTTAAAAACATCATTGTACATTGAAATTTCTGCTTGCGAATGCTTTAGAAGCAAGAATTAAGAGGACTACATTCATTATTTCAGCTGAAAAATGCTTAGTTTTTGATTTGTAGTCAACATTAATGAAATGTCCCCAACAGCGTTTTCAGCCCGAGTGGAGCGCATTTTGACTGTTTTTTTTAAAAACATCATTGTACATTGAAATTTCTGCTTGCGTATGCTTTAGAAGCAAGAATTAAGAGGACTACATTCATTATTTCAGCTGAAAAATGCTTAGTTTATGATTTATAGTCAACATTAAGGAAATGTTCCGAACAAGCGTTTTCAGCCCGAGTGGAGCACATTTTGACCGTTTTTTAAAAAACATCATTGTACATTGAAATTTCTGTTTGCGTATGCTTTAGAAGCAAGAATTAAGAGGACTACATTCATTATTTCAGCTGAAAAATGCTTAGTTTATGATTTATAGTCAACATTAATGTAATGTCCCAAACAAGCGTTTTCAGCCCGAGTGGAGCACATTTTGACCGTTTTTTTAAAAACATCATTGTACATTGAAATTTCTGCTTGCGTATGCTTTAGAAGCAAGAATTAAGAGGACTACATTCATTATTTCAGCTGAAAAATGCTTAGTTTATGATTTATAGTTAACATTAATGTCATGTCCCAAACAAGCGTTTTCAGCCCGAGTGGAGCACATTTTGACTGTTTTTTTAAAAACATCATTGTACATTGAAATTTCTGCTTGCGTATGCTTTAGAAGCGAGAATTAAGAGGACTACATTCATTATTTCAGCTGAAAAATGCTTAGTTTATGATTTATAGTCAACATTAATGAAATGTTCCAAACAAGCGTTTTCAGCCCGAGTGGAGCACATTTTGACCCTTTTTTTAAAAACATCATTGTACATTGAAATTTCTGCTTGCGTATGCTTTAGAAGCAAGAATTAAGAGGACTACATTCATTATTTCAGCTGAAAAATGCTTAGTTTTTGATTTATAGTCATTAATGAAATGTCCCCAACAGCGTTTTCAGCCCGAGTGGAGCACATTTTGACTGTTTTTTTTAAAAACATCATTGTACATTGAAATTTCTGCTTGCGTATGCTTTAGAAGCAAGAATTAAGAGGACTACATTCATTATTTCAGCTGAAAAATGCTTAGTTTATGATTTATAGTCAACATTAATGAAATGTTCCAAACAAGCGTTTTCAGCCCGAGTGGAGCACATTTTGACCGTTTTTTTAAAAAGATCATTGTACTTTGAAATTTCTGCTTGCGTATGCTTTAGAAGCAAGAATTAAGAGGACTACATTCATTATTTCAGCTGAAAAATGCTTAGTTTATGATTTATAGTCAACATTAATGTCATGTCCCAAACAAGCGTTTTCAGCCCGAGTGGAGCACATTTTGACTGTTTTTTTAAAAACATCATTGTACATTGAAATTTCTGCTTGCGTATGCTTTAGAAGCAAGAATTAAGAGGACTACATTCATTATTTCAGCTGAAAAATGCTTAGTTTATGATTTATAGTCAACATTAAGGAAATGTTCCAAACAAGCGTTTTCAGCCCGAGTGGAGCACATTTTGACCCTTTTTTTAAAAACATCATTGTACATTGAAATTTCTGCTTGCGTATGCTTTAGAAGCAAGAATTAAGAGGACTACATTCATTATTTCAGCTGAAAAATGCTTAGTTTATGATTTATAGTCAACATTAATGTCATGTCCCAAACAAGCGTTTTCAGCCCGAGTGGAGCACATTTTGACTGTTTTTTTAAAAACATCATTGTACATTGAAATTTCTGCTTGCGTATGCTTTAGAAGCAAGAATTAAGAGGACTACATTCATTATTTCAGCTGAAAAATGCTTAGTTTATGATTTATAGTCAACATTAATGAAATGTTCCAAACAAGCGTTTTCAGCCCGAGTGGAGCACATTTTGACTGTTTTTTTTAAAAACATCATTGTACATTGAAATTTCTGCTTGCGTATGCTTTGGAAGCAAGAATTAAGAGGACTACATTCATTATTTCAGCTGAAAAATGCTTAGTTTATGATTTATAGTCAACAATAATGAAATGTTCCAAACAAGCGTTTTCAGCCCGAGTGGAGCACATTTTGACCCTTTTTTTAAAAACATCATTGTACATTGAAATTTCTGCTTGCGTATGCTTTAGAAGCAAGAATTAAGAGGACTACATTCATTATTTCAGCTGAAAAATGCTTAGTTTTTGATTTGTAGTCAACATCAATGAAATGTCCCCAACAGCGTTTTCAGCCCGAGTGGAGCGCATTTTGACTGTTTTTTTTAAAAACATCATTGTACATTGAAATTTCTGCTTGCGTATGCTTTAGAAGCAAGAATTAAGAGGACTACATTCATTATTTCAGCTGAAAAATGCTTAGTTTATGATTTATAGTCAACATTAAGGAAATGTTCCGAACAGGCGTTTTCAGCCCGAGTGGAGCACATTTTGACCGTTTTTTAAAAAACATCATTGTACATTGAAATTTCTGTTTGCGTATGCTTTAGAAGCAAGAATTAAGAGGACTACATTCATTATTTCAGCTGAAAAATGCTTAGTTTATGATTTATAGTCAACATTAATGAAATGTCCCCAACAGCGTTTTCAGCCCGAGTGGAGCACATTTTGACTGTTTTTTTAAAAACATCATTGTACATTGAAATTTCTGCTTGCGTATGCTTTAGAAGCAAGAATTAAGAGGACTACATTCATTATTTCAGCTGAAAAATGCTTAGTTTTTGATTTATAGTCAACATTAATGAAATGTCCCCAACAGCGTTTTCAGCCCGAGTGGAGCACATTTTGACTGTTTTTTTTAAAAACATCATTGTACATTGAAATTTCTGCTTGCGTATGCTTTAGAAGCAAGAATTAAGAGGACTACATTCATTATTTCAGCTGAAAAATGCTTAGTTTATGATTTATAGTCAACATTAATGAAATGTTCCAAACAAGCGTTTTCAGCCCGAGTGGAGCACATTTTGACCCTTTTTTTAAAAACATCATTGTACATTGAAATTTCTGCTTGCGTATGCTTTAGAAGCAAGAATTAAGAGGACTACATTCATTATTTCAGCTGAAAAATGCTTAGTTTATGATTTATAGTTAACATTAATGTCATGTCCCAAACAAGCGTTTTCAGCCCGAGTGGAGCACATTTTGACTGTTTTTTTAAAAACATCATTGTACATTGAAATTTCTGCTTGCGTATGCTTTAGAAGCGAGAATTAAGAGGACTACATTCATTATTTCAGCTGAAAAATGCTTAGTTTATGATTTATAGTCAACATTAATGAAATGTTCCAAACAAGCGTTTTCAGCCCGAGTGGAGCACATTTTGACCCTTTTTTTAAAAACATCATTGTACATTGAAATTTCTGCTTGCGTATGCTTTAGAAGCAAGAATTAAGAGGACTACATTCATTATTTCAGCTGAAAAATGCTTAGTTTATGATTTATAGTCAACATTAATGTCATGTCCCAAACAAGCGTTTTCAGCCCGAGTGGAGCACATTTTGACTGTTTTTTTAAAACATCATTGTACATTAAAATTTCTGCTTGCTTATGCTTTAGAAGCAAGAATTAAGAGGACTACATTCATTATTTCAGCTGAAAAATGCTTAGTTTATGATTTATAGTCAACATTAATGAAATGTCCCCAACAGCGTTTTCAGCCCGAGTGGAGCACATTTTGACTGTTTTTTTAAAAACATCATTGTACATTGAAATTTCTGCTTGCGTATGCTTTAGAAGCAAGAATTAAGAGGACTACATTCATTATTTCAGCTGAAAAATGCTTAGTTTTTGATTTATAGTCAACATTAATGAAATGTCCCCAACAGCGTTTTCAGCCCGAGTGGAGCACATTTTGACTGTTTTTTTTAAAAACATCATTGTACATTGAAATTTCTGCTTGCGTATGCTTTAGAAGCAAGAATTAAGAGGACTACATACATTATTTCAGCTGAAAAATGCTTAGTTTATGATTTATAGTCAACATTAATGAAATGTTCCAAACAAGCGTTTTCAGCCCGAGTGGAGCACATTTTGACCGTTTTTTTAAAAAGATCATTGTACTTTGAAATTTCTGCTTGCGTATGCTTTAGAAGCAAGAATTAAGAGGACTACATTCATTATTTCAGCTGAAAAATGCTTAGTTTATGATTTATAGTCAACATTAATGTCATGTCCCAAACAAGCGTTTTCAGCCCGAGTGGAGCACATTTTGACTGTTTTTTTAAAAACATCATTGTACATTGAAATTTCTGCTTGCGTATGCTTTAGAAGCAAGAATTAAGAGGACTACATTCATTATTTCAGCTGAAAAATGCTTAGTTTTTGATTTGTAGTCAACATTAATGAAATGTCCCCAACAGCGTTTTCAGCCCGAGTGGAGCACATTTTGACTGTTTTTTTTAAAAACATCATTGTACATTGAAATTTCTGCTTGCGTATGCTTTAGAAGCAAGAATTAAGAGGACTACATTCATTATTTCAGCTGAAAAATGCTTAGTTTATGATTTATAGTCAACATTAATGAAATGTCCCCAACAGCGTTTTCAGCCCGAGTGGAGCACATTTTGACCGTTTTTTAAAAAACATCATTGTACATTGAAATTTCTGTTTGCGTATGCTTTAGAAGCAAGAATTAAGAGGACTACATTCATTATTTCAGCTGAAAAATGCTTAGTTTATGATTTATAGTCAACATTAATGTAATGTCCCAAACAAGCGTTTTCAGCCCGAGTGGAGCACATTTTGACCGTTTTTTTAAAAACATCATTGTACATTGAAATTTCTGCTTGCGTATGCTTTAGAAGCAAGAATTAAGAGGACTACATTCATTATTTCAGCTGAAAAATGCTTAGTTTATGATTTATAGTCAACATTAAGGAAATGTTCCGAACAAGCGTTTTCAGCCCGAGTGGAGCACATTTTGACCGTTTTTTAAAAAACATCATTGTACATTGAAATTTCTGTTTGCGTATGCTTTAGAAGCAAGAATTAAGAGGACTACATTCATTATTTCAGCTGAAAAATGCTTAGTTTATGATTTATAGTCAACATTAATGTCATGTCCCAAACAAGCGTTTTCAGCCCGAGTGGAGCACATTTTGACCGTTTTTTTAAAAACATCATTGTACATTGAAATTTCTGCTTGCGTATGCTTTAGAAGCAAGAATTAAGAGGACTACATTCATTATTTCAGCTGAAAAATGCTTAGTTTATGATTTATAGTCAACATTAATGAAATGTTCCAAACAAGCGTTTTCAGCCCGAGTGGAGCACATTTTGACCCTTTTTTTAAAAACATCATTGTACATTGAAATTTCTGCTTGCGAATGCTTTAGAAGCAAGAATTAAGAGGACTACATTCATTATTTCAGCTGAAAAATGCTTAGTTTTTGATTTGTAGTCAACATTAATGAAATGTCCCCAACAGCGTTTTCAGCCCGAGTGGAGCGCATTTTGACTGTTTTTTTTAAAAACATCATTGTACATTGAAATTTCTGCTTGCGTATGCTTTAGAAGCAAGAATTAAGAGGACTACATTCATTATTTCAGCTGAAAAATGCTTAGTTTTTGATTTATAGTCAACATTAATGAAATGTCCCCAACAGCGTTTTCAGCCCGAGTGGAGCACATTTTGACTGTTTTTTTTAAAAACATCATTGTACATTGAAATTTCTGCTTGCGTATGCTTTAGAAGCAAGAATTAAGAGGACTACATACATTATTTCAGCTGAAAAATGCTTAGTTTATGATTTATAGTCAACATTAATGAAATGTTCCAAACAAGCGTTTTCAGCCCGAGTGGAGCACATTTTGACCGTTTTTTTAAAAAGATCATTGTACTTTGAAATTTCTGCTTGCGTATGCTTTAGAAGCAAGAATTAAGAGGACTACATTCATTATTTCAGCTGAAAAATGCTTAGTTTATGATTTATAGTCAACATTAATGTCATGTCCCAAACAAGCGTTTTCAGCCCGAGTGGAGCACATTTTGACTGTTTTTTTAAAAACATCATTGTACATTGAAATTTCTGCTTGCGTATGCTTTAGAAGCAAGAATTAAGAGGACTACATTCATTATTTCAGCTGAAAAATGCTTAGTTTTTGATTTGTAGTCAACATTAATGAAATGTCCCCAACAGCGTTTTCAGCCCGAGTGGAGCACATTTTGACTGTTTTTTTTAAAAACATCATTGTACATTGAAATTTCTGCTTGCGTATGCTTTAGAAGCAAGAATTAAGAGGACTACATTCATTATTTCAGCTGAAAAATGCTTAGTTTATGATTTATAGTCAACATTAATGAAATGTCCCCAACAGCGTTTTCAGCCCGAGTGGAGCACATTTTGACCGTTTTTTAAAAAACATCATTGTACATTGAAATTTCTGTTTGCGTATGCTTTAGAAGCAAGAATTAAGAGGACTACATTCATTATTTCAGCTGAAAAATGCTTAGTTTATGATTTATAGTCAACATTAATGTAATGTCCCAAACAAGCGTTTTCAGCCCGAGTGGAGCACATTTTGACCGTTTTTTTAAAAACATCATTGTACATTGAAATTTCTGCTTGCGTATGCTTTAGAAGCAAGAATTAAGAGGACTACATTCATTATTTCAGCTGAAAAATGCTTAGTTTATGATTTATAGTCAACATTAAGGAAATGTTCCGAACAAGCGTTTTCAGCCCGAGTGGAGCACATTTTGACCGTTTTTTAAAAAACATCATTGTACATTGAAATTTCTGTTTGCGTATGCTTTAGAAGCAAGAATTAAGAGGACTACATTCATTATTTCAGCTGAAAAATGCTTAGTTTATGATTTATAGTCAACATTAATGTCATGTCCCAAACAAGCGTTTTCAGCCCGAGTGGAGCACATTTTGACCGTTTTTTTAAAAACATCATTGTACATTGAAATTTCTGCTTGCGTATGCTTTAGAAGCAAGAATTAAGAGGACTACATTCATTATTTCAGCTGAAAAATGCTTAGTTTATGATTTATAGTCAACATTAATGAAATGTTCCAAACAAGCGTTTTCAGCCCGAGTGGAGCACATTTTGACCCTTTTTTTAAAAACATCATTGTACATTGAAATTTCTGCTTGCGAATGCTTTAGAAGCAAGAATTAAGAGGACTACATTCATTATTTCAGCTGAAAAATGCTTAGTTTTTGATTTGTAGTCAACATTAATGAAATGTCCCCAACAGCGTTTTCAGCCCGAGTGGAGCGCATTTTGACTGTTTTTTTTAAAAACATCATTGTACATTGAAATTTCTGCTTGCGTATGCTTTAGAAGCAAGAATTAAGAGGACTACATTCATTATTTCAGCTGAAAAATGCTTAGTTTATGATTTATAGTCAACATTAAGGAAATGTTCCGAACAAGCGTTTTCAGCCCGAGTGGAGCACATTTTGACCGTTTTTTAAAAAACATCATTGTACATTGAAATTTCTGTTTGCGTATGCTTTAGAAGCAAGAATTAAGAGGACTACATTCATTATTTCAGCTGAAAAATGCTTAGTTTATGATTTATAGTCAACATTAATGTAATGTCCCAAACAAGCGTTTTCAGCCCGAGTGGAGCACATTTTGACCGTTTTTTTAAAAACATCATTGTACATTGAAATTTCTGCTTGCGTATGCTTTAGAAGCAAGAATTAAGAGGACTACATTCATTATTTCAGCTGAAAAATGCTTAGTTTATGATTTATAGTCAACATTAATGAAATGTCCCCAACAGCGTTTTCAGCCCGAGTGGAGCACATTTTGACTGTTTTTTTAAAAACATCATTGTACATTGAAATTTCTGCTTGCGAATGCTTTAGAAGCAAGAATTAAGAGGACTACATTCATTATTTCAGCTGAAAAATGCTTAGTTTTTGATTTGTAGTCAACATTAATGAAATGTCCCCAACAGCGTTTTCAGCCCGAGTGGAGCACATTTTGACTGTTTTTTTTAAAAACATCATTGTACATTGAAATTTCTGCTTGCGTATGCTTTAGAAGCAAGAATTAAGAGGACTACATTCATTATTTCAGCTGAAAAATGCTTAGTTTATGATTTATAGTCAACATTAATGTCATGTCCCAAACAAGCGTTTTCAGCCCGAGTGGAGCACATTTTGACTGTTTTTTTAAAAACATCATTGTACATTGAAATTTCTGCTTGCGTATGCTTTAGAAGCAAGAATTAAGAGGACTACATTCATTATTTCAGCTGAAAAATGCTTAGTTTATGATTTATAGTCAACATTAAGGAAATGTTCCGAACAAGCGTTTTCAGCCCGAGTGGAGCACATTTTGACCGTTTTTTTAAAAACATCATTGTACATTGAAATTTCTGCTTGCGTATGCTTTAGAAGCAAGAATTAAGAGGACTACATTCATTCTTTCAGCTGAAAAATGCTAAGTTTATGATTTATAGTCAACATTAATGAAATGTCCCCAACAGCGTTTTCAGCCCGAGTGGAGCGCATTTTGACTGTTTTTTTTAAAAACATCATTGTACATTGAAATTTCTGCTTGCGTATGCTTTAGAAGCAAGAATTAAGAGGACTACATTCATTATTTCAGCTGAAAAATGCTTAGTTTATGATTTATAGTCAACATTAAGGAAATGTTCCGAACAAGCGTTTTCAGCCCGAGTGGAGCACATTTTGACCGTTTTTTAAAAAACATCATTGTACATTGAAATTTCTTTTTGCGTATGCTTTAGAAGCAAGAATTAAGAGGACTACATTCATTATTTCAGCTGAAAAATGCTTAGTTTATGATTTATAGTCAACATTAATGTAATGTCCCAAACAAGCGTTTTCAGCCCGAGTGGAGCACATTTTGACTGTTTTTTTAAAAACATCATTGTACATTGAAATTTCTGCTTGCGTATGCTTTAGAAGCAAGAATTAAGAGGACTACATTCATTATTTCAGCTGAAAAATGCTTAGTTTATGATTTATAGTCAACATTAATGTCATGTCCCAAACAAGCGTTTTCAGCCCGAGTGGAGCACATTTTGACTGTTTTTTTAAAAACATCATTGTACATTGAAATTTCTGCTTGCGTATGCTTTAGAAGCAAGAATTAAGAGGACTACATTCATTATTTCAGCTGAAAAATGCTTAGTTTATGATTTATAGTCAACATTAATGAAATGTTCCAAACAAGCGTTTTCAGCCCGAGTGGAGCACATTTTGACCCTTTTTTTAAAAACATCATTGTACATTGAAATTTCTGCTTGCGTATGCTTTAGAAGCAAGAATTAAGAGGACTACATTCATTATTTCAGCTGAAAAATGCTTAGTTTATGATTTATAGTTAACATTAATGTCATGTCCCAAACAAGCGTTTTCAGCCCGAGTGGAGCACATTTTGACTGTTTTTTTAAAAACATCATTGTACATTGAAATTTCTGCTTGCGTATGCTTTAGAAGCGAGAATTAAGAGGACTACATTCATTATTTCAGCTGAAAAATGCTTAGTTTATGATTTATAGTCAACATTAATGAAATGTTCCAAACAAGCGTTTTCAGCCCGAGTGGAGCACATTTTGACCCTTTTTTTAAAAACATCATTGTACATTGAAATTTCTGCTTGCGTATGCTTTAGAAGCAAGAATTAAGAGGACTACATTCATTATTTCAGCTGAAAAATGCTTAGTTTTTGATTTGTAGTCAACATTAATGAAATGTCCCCAACAGCGTTTTCAGCCCGAGTGGAGCACATTTTGACTGTTTTTTTTAAAAACATCATTGTACATTGAAATTTCTGCTTGCGTATGCTTTAGAAGCAAGAATTAAGAGGACTACATTCATTATTTCAGCTGAAAAATGCTTAGTTTATGATTTATAGTCAACATTAAGGAAATGTTCCGAACAAGCGTTTTCAGCCCGAGTGGAGCACATTTTGACCGTTTTTTAAAAAACATCATTGTACATTGAAATTTCTGTTTGCGTATGCTTTAGAAGCAAGAATTAAGAGGACTACATTCATTATTTCAGCTGAAAAATGCTTAGTTTATGATTTATAGTCAACATTAATGTAATGTCCCAAACAAGCGTTTTCAGCCCGAGTGGAGCACATTTTGACCGTTTTTTTAAAAACATCATTGTACATTGAAATTTCTGCTTGCGTATGCTTTAGAAGCAAGAATTAAGAGGACTACATTCATTATTTCAGCTGAAAAATGCTTAGTTTATGATTTATAGTCAACATTAAGGAAATGTTCCGAACAAGCGTTTTCAGCCCGAGTGGAGCACATTTTGACCGTTTTTTAAAAAACATCATTGTACATTGAAATTTCTGTTTGCGTATGCTTTAGAAGCAAGAATTAAGAGGACTACATTCATTATTTCAGCTGAAAAATGCTTAGTTTATGATTTATAGTCAACATTAATGTCATGTCCCAAACAAGCGTTTTCAGCCCGAGTGGAGCACATTTTGACCGTTTTTTTAAAAACATCATTGTACATTGAAATTTCTGCTTGCGTATGCTTTAGAAGCAAGAATTAAGAGGACTACATTCATTATTTCAGCTGAAAAATGCTTAGTTTATGATTTATAGTCAACATTAATGAAATGTTCCAAACAAGCGTTTTCAGCCCGAGTGGAGCACATTTTGACCCTTTTTTTAAAAACATCATTGTACATTGAAATTTCTGCTTGCGAATGCTTTAGAAGCAAGAATTAAGAGGACTACATTCATTATTTCAGCTGAAAAATGCTTAGTTTTTGATTTGTAGTCAACATTAATGAAATGTCCCCAACAGCGTTTTCAGCCCGAGTGGAGCGCATTTTGACTGTTTTTTTTAAAAACATCATTGTACATTGAAATTTCTGCTTGCGTATGCTTTAGAAGCAAGAATTAAGAGGACTACATTCATTATTTCAGCTGAAAAATGCTTAGTTTATGATTTATAGTCAACATTAAGGAAATGTTCCGAACAAGCGTTTTCAGCCCGAGTGGAGCACATTTTGACCGTTTTTTAAAAAACATCATTGTACATTGAAATTTCTGTTTGCGTATGCTTTAGAAGCAAGAATTAAGAGGACTACATTCATTATTTCAGCTGAAAAATGCTTAGTTTATGATTTATAGTCAACATTAATGTAATGTCCCAAACAAGCGTTTTCAGCCCGAGTGGAGCACATTTTGACCGTTTTTTTAAAAACATCATTGTACATTGAAATTTCTGCTTGCGTATGCTTTAGAAGCAAGAATTAAGAGGACTACATTCATTATTTCAGCTGAAAAATGCTTAGTTTATGATTTATAGTCAACATTAATGAAATGTCCCCAACAGCGTTTTCAGCCCGAGTGGAGCACATTTTGACTGTTTTTTTAAAAACATCATTGTACATTGAAATTTCTGCTTGCGAATGCTTTAGAAGCAAGAATTAAGAGGACTACATTCATTATTTCAGCTGAAAAATGCTTAGTTTTTGATTTGTAGTCAACATTAATGAAATGTCCCCAACAGCGTTTTCAGCCCGAGTGGAGCACATTTTGACTGTTTTTTTTAAAAACATCATTGTACATTGAAATTTCTGCTTGCGTATGCTTTAGAAGCAAGAATTAAGAGGACTACATTCATTATTTCAGCTGAAAAATGCTTAGTTTATGATTTATAGTCAACATTAATGTCATGTCCCAAACAAGCGTTTTCAGCCCGAGTGGAGCACATTTTGACTGTTTTTTTAAAAACATCATTGTACATTGAAATTTCTGCTTGCGTATGCTTTAGAAGCAAGAATTAAGAGGACTACATTCATTATTTCAGCTGAAAAATGCTTAGTTTATGATTTATAGTCAACATTAAGGAAATGTTCCGAACAAGCGTTTTCAGCCCGAGTGGAGCACATTTTGACCGTTTTTTTAAAAACATCATTGTACATTGAAATTTCTGCTTGCGTATGCTTTAGAAGCAAGAATTAAGAGGACTACATTCATTCTTTCAGCTGAAAAATGCTAAGTTTATGATTTATAGTCAACATTAATGAAATGTCCCCAACAGCGTTTTCAGCCCGAGTGGAGCGCATTTTGACTGTTTTTTTTAAAAACATCATTGTACATTGAAATTTCTGCTTGCGTATGCTTTAGAAGCAAGAATTAAGAGGACTACATTCATTATTTCAGCTGAAAAATGCTTAGTTTATGATTTATAGTCAACATTAATGAAATGTCCCCAACAGCGTTTTCAGCCCGAGTGGAGCACATTTTGACTGTTTTTTTAAAAACATCATTGTACATTGAAATTTCTGCTTGCGTATGCTTTAGAAGCAAGAATTAAGAGGACTACATTCATTATTTCAGCTGAAAAATGCTTAGTTTATGATTTATAGTCAACATTAATGAAATGTTCCAAACAAGCGTTTTCAGCCCGAGTGGAGCACATTTTGACCGTTTTTTTAAAAACATCATTGTACATTGAAATTTCTGCTTGCGTATGCTTTAGAAGCAAGAATTAAGAGGACTACATTCATTATTTCAGCTGAAAAATGCTTAGTTTATGATTTATAGTCAACATTAAGGAAATGTTCCGAACAAGCGTTTTCAGCCCGAGTGGAGCATTTTGACCGTTTTTTAAAAAACATCATTGTACATTGAAATTTCTGTTTGCGTATGCTTTAGAAGCAAGAATTAAGAGGACTACATTCATTATTTCAGCTGAAAAATGCTTAGTTTATGATTTATAGTCAACATTAATGTAATGTCCCAAACAAGCGTTTTCAGCCCGAGTGGAGCACATTTTGACCGTTTTTTTAAAAACATCATTGTACATTGAAATTTCTGCTTGCGTATGCTTTAGAAGCAAGAATTAAGAGGACTACATTCATTATTTCAGCTGAAAAATGCTTAGTTTATGATTTATAGTCAACATTAATGAAATGTCCCCAACAGCGTTTTCAGCCCGAGTGGAGCACATTTTGACTGTTTTTTTAAAAACATCATTGTACATTGAAATTTCTGCTTGCGAATGCTTTAGAAGCAAGAATTAAGAGGACTACATTCATTATTTCAGCTGAAAAATGCTTAGTTTTTGATTTGTAGTCAACATTAATGAAATGTCCCCAACAGCGTTTTCAGCCCGAGTGGAGCACATTTTGACTGTTTTTTTTAAAAACATCATTGTACATTGAAATTTCTGCTTGCGTATGCTTTAGAAGCAAGAATTAAGAGGACTACATTCATTATTTCAGCTGAAAAATGCTTAGTTTATGATTTATAGTCAACATTAAGGAAATGTTCCGAACAAGCGTTTTCAGCCCGAGTGGAGCACATTTTGACCGTTTTTTTAAAAACATCATTGTACATTGAAATTTCTGCTTGCGTATGCTTTAGAAGCAAGAATTAAGAGGACTACATTCATTATTTCAGCTGAAAAATGCTTAGTTTATGATTTATAGTCAACATTAATGAAATGTCCCCAACAGCGTTTTCAGCCCGAGTGGAGCGCATTTTGACTGTTTTTTTTAAAAACATCATTGTACATTGAAATTTCTGCTTGCGTATGCTTTAGAAGCAAGAATTAAGAGGACTACATTCATTATTTCAGCTGAAAAATGCTTAGTTTATGATTTATAGTCAACATTAAGGAAATGTTCCGAACAAGCGTTTTCAGCCCGAGTGGAGCACATTTTGACCGTTTTTTTAAAAACATCATTGTACATTGAAATTTCTGCTTGCGTATGCTTTAGAAGCAAGAATTAAGAGGACTACATTCATTATTTCAGCTGAAAAATGCTTAGTTTATGATTTATAGTCAACATTAATGTCATGTCCCAAACAAGCGTTTTCAGCCCGAGTGGAGCACATTTTGACTGTTTTTTTAAAAACATCATTGTACATTGAAATTTCTGCTTGCGTATGCTTTAGAAGCAAGAATTAAGAGGACTACATTCATTATTTCAGCTGAAAAATGCTTAGTTTATGATTTATAGTCAACATTAATGTAATGTCCCAAACAAGCGTTTTCAGCCCGAGTGGAAGACATTTTGACCGTTTTTTTAAAAACATCATTGTACATTGAAATTTCTGCTTGCGTATGCTTAAGAAGCAAGAATTAAGAGGACTACATTCATTATTTCAGCTGAAAAATGCTTAGTTTATGATTTATAGTCAACATTAATGAAATGTCCCCAACAGCGTTTTCAGCCCGAGTGGAGCGCATTTTGACTGTTTTTTTTAAAAACATCATTGTACATTGAAATTTCTGCTTGCGTATGCTTTAGAAGCAAGAATTAAGAGGACTACATTCATTATTTCAGCTGAAAAATGCTTAGTTTTTGATTTGTAGTCAACATTAATGAAATGTCCCCAACAGCGTTTTCAGCCCGAGTGGAGCACATTTTGACTGTTTTTTTTAAAAACATCATTGTACATTGAAATTTCTGCTTGCGTATGCTTTGGAAGCAAGAATTAAGAGGACTACATTCATTATTTCAGCTGAAAAATGCTTAGTTTATGATTTATAGTCAACATTAATGAAATGTTCCAAACAAGCGTTTTCAGCCCGAGTGGAGCACATTTTGACCCTTTTTTTAAAAACATCATTGTACATTGAAATTTCTGCTTGCGTATGCTTTAGAAGCAAGAATTAAGAGGACTACATTCATTATTTCAGCTGAAAAATGCTTAGTTTTTGATTTGTAGTCAACATTAATGAAATGTCCCCAACAGCGTTTTCAGCCCGAGTGGAGCGCATTTTGACTGTTTTTTTTAAAAACATCATTGTACATTGAAATTTCTGCTTGCGTATGCTTTAGAAGCAAGAATTAAGAGGACTACATTCATTATTTCAGCTGAAAAATGCTTAGTTTATGATTTATAGTCAACATTAAGGAAATGTTCCGAACAAGCGTTTTCAGCCCGAGTGGAGCACATTTTGACCGTTTTTTAAAAAACATCATTGTACATTGAAATTTCTGTTTGCGTATGCTTTAGAAGCAAGAATTAAGAGGACTACATTCATTATTTCAGCTGAAAAATGCTTAGTTTATGATTTATAGTCAACATTAATGTAATGTCCCAAACAAGCGTTTTCAGCCCGAGTGGAGCACATTTTGACCGTTTTTTTAAAAACATCATTGTACATTGAAATTTCTGCTTGCGTATGCTTTAGAAGCAAGAATTAAGAGGACTACATTCATTATTTCAGCTGAAAAATGCTTAGTTTATGATTTATAGTCAACATTAATGAAATGTCCCCAACAGCGTTTTCAGCCCGAGTGGAGCACATTTTGACTGTTTTTTTAAAAACATCATTGTACATTGAAATTTCTGCTTGCGTATGCTTTAGAAGCAAGAATTAAGAGGACTACATTCATTATTTCAGCTGAAAAATGCTTAGTTTTTGATTTATAGTCAACATTAATGAAATGTCCCCAACAGCGTTTTCAGCCCGAGTGGAGCACATTTTGACTGTTTTTTTTAAAAACATCATTGTACATTGAAATTTCTGCTTGCGTATGCTTTAGAAGCAAGAATTAAGAGGACTACATTCATTATTTCAGCTGAAAAATGCTTAGTTTATGATTTATAGTCAACATTAATGAAATGTTCCAAACAAGCGTTTTCAGCCCGAGTGGAGCACATTTTGACCCTTTTTTTAAAAACATCATTGTACATTGAAATTTCTGCTTGCGTATGCTTTAGAAGCAAGAATTAAGAGGACTACATTCATTATTTCAGCTGAAAAATGCTTAGTTTATGATTTATAGTTAACATTAATGTCATGTCCCAAACAAGCGTTTTCAGCCCGAGTGGAGCACATTTTGACTGTTTTTTTAAAAACATCATTGTACATTGAAATTTCTGCTTGCGTATGCTTTAGAAGCGAGAATTAAGAGGACTACATTCATTATTTCAGCTGAAAAATGCTTAGTTTATGATTTATAGTCAACATTAATGAAATGTTCCAAACAAGCGTTTTCAGCCCGAGTGGAGCACATTTTGACCCTTTTTTTAAAAACATCATTGTACATTGAAATTTCTGCTTGCGTATGCTTTAGAAGCAAGAATTAAGAGGACTACATTCATTATTTCAGCTGAAAAATGCTTAGTTTATGATTTATAGTCAACATTAATGTCATGTCCCAAACAAGCGTTTTCAGCCCGAGTGGAGCACATTTTGACTGTTTTTTTAAAAACATCATTGTACATTGAAATTTCTGCTTGCGTATGCTTTAGAAGCAAGAATTAAGAGGACTACATTCATTATTTCAGCTGAAAAATGCTTAGTTTATGATTTATAGTCAACATTAATGAAATGTCCCCAACAGCGTTTTCAGCCCGAGTGGAGCACATTTTGACTGTTTTTTTAAAAACATCATTGTACATTGAAATTTCTGCTTGCGAATGCTTTAGAAGCAAGAATTAAGAGGACTACATTCATTATTTCAGCTGAAAAATGCTTAGTTTTTGATTTGTAGTCAACATTAATGAAATGTCCCCAACAGCGTTTTCAGCCCGAGTGGAGCACATTTTGACTGTTTTTTTTAAAAACATCATTGTACATTGAAATTTCTGCTTGCGTATGCTTTAGAAGCAAGAATTAAGAGGACTACATTCATTATTTCAGCTGAAAAATGCTTAGTTTATGATTTATAGTCAACATTAAGGAAATGTTCCGAACAAGCGTTTTCAGCCCGAGTGGAGCACATTTTGACCGTTTTTTTAAAAACATCATTGTACATTGAAATTTCTGCTTGCGTATGCTTTAGAAGCAAGAATTAAGAGGACTACATTCATTATTTCAGCTGAAAAATGCTTAGTTTATGATTTATAGTCAACATTAATGAAATGTCCCCAACAGCGTTTTCAGCCCGAGTGGAGCGCATTTTGACCCTTTTTTTAAAAACATCATTGTACATTGAAATTTCTGCTTGCGTATGTTTTAGAAGCAAGAATTAAGAGGACTACATTCATTATTTCAGCTGAAAAATGCTTAGTTTATGATTTATAGTCAACATTAATGAAATGTCCCCAACAGCGTTTTCAGCCCGAGTGGAGCACATTTTGACTGTTTTTTTAAAAACATCATTGTACATTGAAATTTCTGCTTGCGTATGCTTTAGAAGCAAGAATTAAGAGGACTACATTCATTATTTCAGCTGAAAAATGCTTAGTTTATGATTTATAGTCAACATTAATGAAATGTCCCCAACAGCGTTTTCAGCCCGAGTGGAGCACATTTTGACTGTTTTTTTAAAAACATCATTGTACATTGAAATTTCTGCTTGCGTATGCTTTAGAAGCAAGAATTAAGAGGACTACATTCATTATTTCAGCTGAAAAATGCTTAGTTTTTGATTTGTAGTCAACATTAATGAAATGTCCCCAACAGCGTTTTCAGCCCGAGTGGAGCACATTTTGACTGTTTTTTTTAAAAACATCATTGTACATTGAAATTTCTGCTTGCGTATGCTTTAGAAGCAAGAATTAAGAGGACTACATTCATTATTTCAGCTGAAAAATGCTTAGTTTATGATTTATAGTCAACATTAAGGAAATGTTCCGAACAAGCGTTTTCAGCCCGAGTGGAGCACATTTTGACCGTTTTTTTAAAAACATCATTGTACATTGAAATTTCTGCTTGCGTATGCTTTAGAAGCAAGAATTAAGAGGACTACATTCATTATTTCAGCTGAAAAATGCTTAGTTTATGATTTATAGTCAACATTAATGAAATGTCCCCAACAGCGTTTTCAGCCCGAGTGGAGCGCATTTTGACCCTTTTTTTAAAAACATCATTGTACATTGAAATTTCTGCTTGCGTATGTTTTAGAAGCAAGAATTAAGAGGACTACATTCATTATTTCAGCTGAAAAATGCTTAGTTTATGATTTATAGTCAACATTAATGAAATGTCCCCAACAGCGTTTTCAGCCCGAGTGGAGCACATTTTGACTGTTTTTTTAAAAACATCATTGTACATTGAAATTTCTGCTTGCGTATGCTTTAGAAGCAAGAATTAAGAGGACTACATTCATTATTTCAGCTGAAAAATGCTTAGTTTATGATTTATAGTCAACATTAATGAAATGTCCCCAACAGCGTTTTCAGCCCGAGTGGAGCACATTTTGACTGTTTTTTTAAAAACATCATTGTACATTGAAATTTCTGCTTGCGAATGCTTTAGAAGCAAGAATTAAGAGGACTACATTCATTATTTCAGCTGAAAAATGCTTAGTTTTTGATTTGTAGTCAACATTAATGAAATGTCCCCAACAGCGTTTTCAGCCCGAGTGGAGCACATTTTGACTGTTTTTTTAAAAACATCATTGTACATTGAAATTTCTGCTTGCGTATGCTTTAGAAGCAAGAATTAAGAGGACTACATTCATTATTTCAGCTGAAAAATGCTTAGTTTATGATTTATAGTCAACATTAAGGAAATGTTCCGAACAAGCGTTTTCAGCCCGAGTGGAGCACATTTTGACCGTTTTTTTAAAAACATCATTGTACATTGAAATTTCTGTTTGCGTATGCTTTAGAAGCAAGAATTAAGAGGACTACATTCATTATTTCAGCTGAAAAATGCTTAGTTTATGATTTATAGTCAACATTAATGAAATGTTCCAAACAAGCGTTTTCAACCCGAGTGGAGCACATTTTGACCCTTTTTTTAAAAACATCATTGTACATTGAAATTTCTGCTTGCGTATGCTTTAGAAGCAAGAATTAAGAGGACTACATTCATTATTTCAGCTGAAAAATGCTTAGTTTATGATTTATAGTCAACATTAAGGAAATGTTCCGAACAAGCGTTTTCAGCCCGAGTGGAGCACATTTTGACCGTTTTTTTAAAAACATCATTGTACATTGAAATTTCTGCTTGCGTATGCTTTAGAAGCAAGAATTAAGAGGACTACATTCATTATTTCAGCTGAAAAATGCTTAGTTTATGATTTATAGTCAACATTAATGTCATGTCCCAAACAAGCGTTTTCAGCCCGAGTGGAGCACATTTTGACTGTTTTTTTAAAAACATCATTGTACATTGAAATTTCTGCTTGCGTATGCTTTAGAAGCAAGAATTAAGAGGACTACATTCATTATTTCAGCTGAAAAATGCTTAGTTTATGATTTATAGTCAACATTAATGTAATGTCCCAAACAAGCGTTTTCAGCCCGAGTGGAGCACATTTTGACCGTTTTTTTAAAAACATCATTGTACATTGAAATTTCTGCTTGCGTATGCTTTAGAAGCAAGAATTAAGAGGACTACATTCATTATTTCAGCTGAAAAATGCTTAGTTTATGATTTATAGTCAACATTAATGAAATGTCCCCAACAGCGTTTTCAGCCCGAGTGGAGCGCATTTTGACTGTTTTTTTTAAAAACATCATTGTACATTGAAATTTCTGCTTGCGTATGCTTTAGAAGCAAGAATTAAGAGGACTACATTCATTATTTCAGCTGAAAAATGCTTAGTTTATGATTTATAGTCAACATTAAGGAAATGTTCCGAACAAGCGTTTTCAGCCCGAGTGGAGCACATTTTGACCGTTTTTTAAAAAACATCATTGTACATTGAAATTTCTGTTTGCGTATGCTTTAGAAGCAAGAATTAAGAGGACTACATTCATTATTTCAGCTGAAAAATGCTTAGTTTATGATTTATAGTCAACATTAATGTAATGTCCCAAACAAGCGTTTTCAGCCCGAGTGGAGCACATTTTGACCGTTTTTTTAAAAACATCATTGTACATTGAAATTTCTGCTTGCGTATGCTTTAGAAGCAAGAATTAAGAGGACTACATTCATTATTTCAGCTGAAAAATGCTTAGTTTATGATTTATAGTCAACATTAATGAAATGTCCCCAACAGCGTTTTCAGCCCGAGTGGAGCACATTTTGACTGTTTTTTTAAAAACATCATTGTACATTGAAATTTCTGCTTGCGTATGCTTTAGAAGCAAGAATTAAGAGGACTACATTCATTATTTCAGCTGAAAAATGCTTAGTTTTTGATTTATAGTCAACATTAATGAAATGTCCCCAACAGCGTTTTCAGCCCGAGTGGAGCACATTTTGACTGTTTTTTTTAAAAACATCATTGTACATTGAAATTTCTGCTTGCGTATGCTTTAGAAGCAAGAATTAAGAGGACTACATTCATTATTTCAGCTGAAAAATGCTTAGTTTATGATTTATAGTCAACATTAATGAAATGTTCCAAACAAGCGTTTTCAGCCCGAGTGGAGCACATTTTGACCCTTTTTTTAAAAACATCATTGTACATTGAAATTTCTGCTTGCGTATGCTTTAGAAGCAAGAATTAAGAGGACTACATTCATTATTTCAGCTGAAAAATGCTTAGTTTATGATTTATAGTTAACATTAATGTCATGTCCCAAACAAGCGTTTTCAGCCCGAGTGGAGCACATTTTGACTGTTTTTTTAAAAACATCATTGTACATTGAAATTTCTGCTTGCGTATGCTTTAGAAGCGAGAATTAAGAGGACTACATTCATTATTTCAGCTGAAAAATGCTTAGTTTATGATTTATAGTCAACATTAATGAAATGTTCCAAACAAGCGTTTTCAGCCCGAGTGGAGCACATTTTGACCCTTTTTTTAAAAACATCATTGTACATTGAAATTTCTGCTTGCGTATGCTTTAGAAGCAAGAATTAAGGGGACTACATTCATTATTTCAGCTGAAAAATGCTTAGTTTATGATTTATAGTCAACATTAATGTCATGTCCCAAACAAGCGTTTTCAGCCCGAGTGGAGCACATTTTGACTGTTTTTTTAAAACATCATTGTACATTAAAATTTCTGCTTGCTTATGCTTTAGAAGCAAGAATTAAGAGGACTACATTCATTATTTCAGCTGAAAAATGCTTAGTTTATGATTTATAGTCAACATTAATGAAATGTCCCCAACAGCGTTTTCAGCCCGAGTGGAGCACATTTTGACTGTTTTTTTAAAAACATCATTGTACATTGAAATTTCTGCTTGCGTATGCTTTAGAAGCAAGAATTAAGAGGACTACATTCATTATTTCAGCTGAAAAATGCTTAGTTTTTGATTTATAGTCAACATTAATGAAATGTCCCCAACAGCGTTTTCAGCCCGAGTGGAGCACATTTTGACTGTTTTTTTTAAAAACATCATTGTACATTGAAATTTCTGCTTGCGTATGCTTTAGAAGCAAGAATTAAGAGGACTACATTCATTATTTCAGCTGAAAAATGCTTAGTTTATGATTTATAGTCAACATTAATGAAATGTTCCAAACAAGCGTTTTCAGCCCGAGTGGAGCACATTTTGACCGTTTTTTTAAAAAGATCATTGTACTTTGAAATTTCTGCTTGCGTATGCTTTAGAAGCAAGAATTAAGAGGACTACATTCATTATTTCAGCTGAAAAATGCTTAGTTTATGATTTATAGTCAACATTAATGTCATGTCCCAAACAAGCGTTTTCAGCCCGAGTGGAGCACATTTTGACTGTTTTTTTAAAAACATCATTGTACATTGAAATTTCTGCTTGCGTATGCTTTAGAAGCAAGAATTAAGAGGACTACATTCATTATTTCAGCTGAAAAATGCTTAGTTTATGATTTATAGTCAACATTAAGGAAATGTTCCAAACAAGCGTTTTCAGCCCGAGTGGAGCACATTTTGACCCTTTTTTTAAAAACATCATTGTACATTGAAATTTCTGCTTGCGTATGCTTTAGAAGCAAGAATTAAGAGGACTACATTCATTATTTCAGCTGAAAAATGCTTAGTTTATGATTTATAGTCAACATTAATGTCATGTCCCAAACAAGCGTTTTCAGCCCGAGTGGAGCACATTTTGACTGTTTTTTTAAAAACATCATTGTACATTGAAATTTCTGCTTGCGTATGCTTTAGAAGCAAGAATTAAGAGGACTACATTCATTATTTCAGCTGAAAAATGCTTAGTTTATGATTTATAGTCAACATTAATGAAATGTTCCAAACAAGCGTTTTCAGCCCGAGTGGAGCACATTTTGACTGTTTTTTTTAAAAACATCATTGTACATTGAAATTTCTGCTTGCGTATGCTTTGGAAGCAAGAATTAAGAGGACTACATTCATTATTTCAGCTGAAAAATGCTTAGTTTATGATTTATAGTCAACAATAATGAAATGTTCCAAACAAGCGTTTTCAGCCCGAGTGGAGCACATTTTGACCCTTTTTTTAAAAACATCATTGTACATTGAAATTTCTGCTTGCGTATGCTTTAGAAGCAAGAATTAAGAGGACTACATTCATTATTTCAGCTGAAAAATGCTTAGTTTTTGATTTGTAGTCAACATTAATGAAATGTCCCCAACAGCGTTTTCAGCCCGAGTGGAGCGCATTTTGACTGTTTTTTTTAAAAACATCATTGTACATTGAAATTTCTGCTTGCGTATGCTTTAGAAGCAAGAATTAAGAGGACTACATTCATTATTTCAGCTGAAAAATGCTTAGTTTATGATTTATAGTCAACATTAAGGAAATGTTCCGAACAGGCGTTTTCAGCCCGAGTGGAGCACATTTTGACCGTTTTTTAAAAAACATCATTGTACATTGAAATTTCTGTTTGCGTATGCTTTAGAAGCAAGAATTAAGAGGACTACATTCATTATTTCAGCTGAAAAATGCTTAGTTTATGATTTATAGTCAACATTAATGAAATGTCCCCAACAGCGTTTTCAGCCCGAGTGGAGCACATTTTGACTGTTTTTTTAAAAACATCATTGTACATTGAAATTTCTGCTTGCGTATGCTTTAGAAGCAAGAATTAAGAGGACTACATTCATTATTTCAGCTGAAAAATGCTTAGTTTATGATTTATAGTCAACATTAATGTCATGTCCCAAACAAGCGTTTTCAGCCCGAGTGGAGCACATTTTGACCCTTTTTTTAAAAACATCATTGTACATTGAAATTTCTGCTTGCGTATGCTTTAGAAGCAAGAATTAAGAGGACTACATTCATTATTTCAGCTGAAAAATGCTTAGTTTATGATTTATAGTCAACATTAATGAAATGTTCCAAACAAGCGTTTTCAGCCCGAGTGGAGCACATTTTGACCGTTTTTTTAAAAAGATCATTGTACTTTGAAATTTCTGCTTGCGTATGCTTTAGAAGCAAGAATTAAGAGGACTACATTCATTATTTCAGCTGAAAAATGCTTAGTTTATGATTTATAGTCAACATTAATGTCATGTCCCAAACAAGCGTTTTCAGCCCGAGTGGAGCACATTTTGACTGTTTTTTTAAAAACATCATTGTACATTGAAATTTCTGCTTGCGTATGCTTTAGAAGCAAGAATTAAGAGGACTACATTCATTATTTCAGCTGAAAAATGCTTAGTTTATGATTTATAGTCAACATTAAGGAAATGTTCCAAACAAGCGTTTTCAGCCCGAGTGGAGCACATTTTGACCCTTTTTTTAAAAACATCATTGTACATTGAAATTTCTGCTTGCGTATGCTTTAGAAGCAAGAATTAAGAGGACTACATTCATTATTTCAGCTGAAAAATGCTTAGTTTATGATTTATAGTCAACATTAATGTCATGTCCCAAACAAGCGTTTTCAGCCCGAGTGGAGCACATTTTGACTGTTTTTTTAAAAACATCATTGTACATTGAAATTTCTGCTTGCGTATGCTTTAGAAGCAAGAATTAAGAGGACTACATTCATTATTTCAGCTGAAAAATGCTTAGTTTATGATTTATAGTCAACATTAATGAAATGTTCCAAACAAGCGTTTTCAGCCCGAGTGGAGCACATTTTGACTGTTTTTTTTAAAAACATCATTGTACATTGAAATTTCTGCTTGCGTATGCTTTGGAAGCAAGAATTAAGAGGACTACATTCATTATTTCAGCTGAAAAATGCTTAGTTTATGATTTATAGTCAACAATAATGAAATGTTCCAAACAAGCGTTTTCAGCCCGAGTGGAGCACATTTTGACCCTTTTTTTAAAAACATCATTGTACATTGAAATTTCTGCTTGCGTATGCTTTAGAAGCAAGAATTAAGAGGACTACATTCATTATTTCAGCTGAAAAATGCTTAGTTTTTGATTTGTAGTCAACATTAATGAAATGTCCCCAACAGCGTTTTCAGCCCGAGTGGAGCGCATTTTGACTGTTTTTTTTAAAAACATCATTGTACATTGAAATTTCTGCTTGCGTATGCTTTAGAAGCAAGAATTAAGAGGACTACATTCATTATTTCAGCTGAAAAATGCTTAGTTTATGATTTATAGTCAACATTAAGGAAATGTTCCGAACAGGCGTTTTCAGCCCGAGTGGAGCACATTTTGACCGTTTTTTAAAAAACATCATTGTACATTGAAATTTCTGTTTGCGTATGCTTTAGAAGCAAGAATTAAGAGGACTACATTCATTATTTAAGCTGAAAAATGCTTAGTTTATGATTTATAGTCAACATTAATGAAATGTCCCCAACAGCGTTTTCAGCCCGAGTGGAGCACATTTTGACTGTTTTTTTAAAAACATCATTGTACATTGAAATTTCTGCTTGCGTATGCTTTAGAAGCAAGAATTAAGAGGACTACATTCATTATTTCAGCTGAAAAATGCTTAGTTTTTGATTTATAGTCAACATTAATGAAATGTCCCCAACAGCGTTTTCAGCCCGAGTGGAGCACATTTTGACTGTTTTTTTTAAAAACATCATTGTACATTGAAATTTCTGCTTGCGTATGCTTTAGAAGCAAGAATTAAGAGGACTACATTCATTATTTCAGCTGAAAAATGCTTAGTTTATGATTTATAGTCAACATTAATGAAATGTTCCAAACAAGCGTTTTCAGCCCGAGTGGAGCACATTTTGACCCTTTTTTTAAAAACATCATTGTACATTGAAATTTCTGCTTGCGTATGCTTTAGAAGCAAGAATTAAGAGGACTACATTCATTATTTCAGCTGAAAAATGCTTAGTTTATGATTTATAGTTAACATTAATGTCATGTCCCAAACAAGCGTTTTCAGCCCGAGTGGAGCACATTTTGACTGTTTTTTTAAAAACATCATTGTACATTGAAATTTCTGCTTGCGTATGCTTTAGAAGCGAGAATTAAGAGGACTACATTCATTATTTCAGCTGAAAAATGCTTAGTTTATGATTTATAGTCAACATTAATGAAATGTTCCAAACAAGCGTTTTCAGCCCGAGTGGAGCACATTTTGACCCTTTTTTTAAAAACATCATTGTACATTGAAATTTCTGCTTGCGTATGCTTTAGAAGCAAGAATTAAGAGGACTACATTCATTATTTCAGCTGAAAAATGCTTAGTTTATGATTTATAGTCAACATTAATGTCATGTCCCAAACAAGCGTTTTCAGCCCGAGTGGAGCACATTTTGACTGTTTTTTTAAAACATCATTGTACATTAAAATTTCTGCTTGCTTATGCTTTAGAAGCAAGAATTAAGAGGACTACATTCATTATTTCAGCTGAAAAATGCTTAGTTTATGATTTATAGTCAACATTAATGAAATGTCCCCAACAGCGTTTTCAGCCCGAGTGGAGCACATTTTGACTGTTTTTTTAAAAACATCATTGTACATTGAAATTTCTGCTTGCGTATGCTTTAGAAGCAAGAATTAAGAGGACTACATTCATTATTTCAGCTGAAAAATGCTTAGTTTTTGATTTATAGTCAACATTAATGAAATGTCCCCAACAGCGTTTTCAGCCCGAGTGGAGCACATTTTGACTGTTTTTTTTAAAAACATCATTGTACATTGAAATTTCTGCTTGCGTATGCTTTAGAAGCAAGAATTAAGAGGACTACATACATTATTTCAGCTGAAAAATGCTTAGTTTATGATTTATAGTCAACATTAATGAAATGTTCCAAACAAGCGTTTTCAGCCCGAGTGGAGCACATTTTGACCGTTTTTTTAAAAAGATCATTGTACTTTGAAATTTCTGCTTGCGTATGCTTTAGAAGCAAGAATTAAGAGGACTACATTCATTATTTCAGCTGAAAAATGCTTAGTTTATGATTTATAGTCAACATTAATGTCATGTCCCAAACAAGCGTTTTCAGCCCGAGTGGAGCACATTTTGACTGTTTTTTTAAAAACATCATTGTACATTGAAATTTCTGCTTGCGTATGCTTTAGAAGCAAGAATTAAGAGGACTACATTCATTATTTCAGCTGAAAAATGCTTAGTTTATGATTTATAGTCAACATTAATGAAATGTTCCAAACAAGCGTTTTCAGCCCGAGTGGAGCACATTTTGACCCTTTTTTTAAAAACATCATTGTACATTGAAATTTCTGCTTGCGTATGCTTTAGAAGCAAGAATTAAGAGGACTACATTCATAATTTCAGCTGAAAAATGCTTAGTTTATGATTTATAGTCAACATTAATGTCATGTCCCAAACAAGCGTTTTCAGCCCGAGTGGAGCACATTTTGACTGTTTTTTTAAAAACATCATTGTACATTGAAATTTCTGCTTGCGTATGCTTTAGAAGCAAGAATTAAGAGGACTACATTCATTATTTCAGCTGAAAAATGCTTAGTTTATGATTTATAGTCAACATTAATGAAATGTTCCAAACAAGCGTTTTCAGCCCGAGTGGAGCACATTTTGACCCTTTTTTTAAAAACATCATTGTACATTGAAATTTCTGCTTGCGTATGCTTTAGAAGCAAGAATTAAGAGGACTACATTCATTATTTCAGCTGAAAAATGCTTAGTTTATGATTTATAGTCAACATTAATGTCATGTCCCAAACAAGCGTTTTCAGCCCGAGTGGAGCACATTTTGACTGTTTTTTTAAAAACATCATTGTACATTGAAATTTCTGCTTGCGTATGCTTTAGAAGCAAGAATTAAGAGGACTACATTCATTATTTCAGCTGAAAAATGCTTAGTTTATGATTTATAGTCAACATTAATGAAATGTTCCAAACAAGCGTTTTCAGCCCGAGTGGAGCACATTTTGACCCTTTTTTTAAAAACATCATTGTACATTGAAATTTCTGCTTGCGTATGCTTTAGAAGCAAGAATTAAGAGGACTACATTCATTATTTCAGCTGAAAAATGCTTAGTTTTTGATTTGTAGTCAACATTAATGAAATGTCCCCAACAGCGTTTTCAGCCCGAGTGGAGCGCATTTTGACTGTTTTTTTTAAAAACATCATTGTACATTGAAATTTCTGCTTGCGTATGCTTTAGAAGCAAGAATTAAGAGGACTACATTCATTATTTCAGCTGAAAAATGCTTAGTTTATGATTTATAGTCAACATTAAGGAAATGTTCCGAACAAGCGTTTTCAGCCCGAGTGGAGCACATTTTGACCATTTTTTAAAAAACATCATTGTACATTGAAATTTCTGCTTGCGTATGCTTTAGAAGCAAGAATTAAGAGGACTACATTCATTATTTCAGCTGAAAAATGCTTAGTTTATGATTTATAGTTAACATTAATGTCATGTCCCAAACAAGCGTTTTCAGCCCGAGTGGAGCACATTTTGACTGTTTTTTTAAAAACATCATTGTACATTGAAATTTCTGCTTGCGTATGCTTTAGAAGCAAGAATTAAGAGGACTACATTCATTATTTCAGCTGAAAAATGCTTAGTTTTTGATTTATAGTCAACATTAATGAAATGTCCCCAACAGCGTTTTCAGCCCGAGTGGAGCACATTTTGACTGTTTTTTTTAAAAACATCATTGTACATTGAAATTTCTGCTTGCGTATGCTTTAGAAGCAAGAATTAAGAGGACTACATTCATTATTTCAGCTGAAAAATGCTTAGTTTATGATTTATAGTCAACATTAATGAAATGTTCCAAACAAGCGTTTTCAGCCCGAGTGGAGCACATTTTGACCCTTTTTTTAAAAACATCATTGTACATTGAAATTTCTGCTTGCGTATGCTTTAGAAGCAAGAATTAAGAGGACTACATTCATTATTTCAGCTGAAAAATGCTTAGTTTATGATTTATAGTCAACATTAATGTCATGTCCCAAACAAGCGTTTTCAGCCCGAGTGGAGCACATTTTGACTGTTTTTTTAAAAACATCATTGTACATTGAAATTTCTGCTTGCGTATGCTTTAGAAGCAAGAATTAAGAGGACTACATTCATTATTTCAGCTGAAAAATGCTTAGTTTATGATTTATAGTCAACATTAATGAAATGTTCCAAACAAGCGTTTTCAGCCCGAGTGGAGCACATTTTGACCCTTTTTTTAAAAACATCATTGTACATTGAAATTTCTGCTTGCGTATGCTTTAGAAGCAAGAATTAAGAGGACTACATTCATTATTTCAGCTGAAAAATGCTTAGTTTATGATTTATAGTCAACATTAATGTCATGTCCCAAACAAGCGTTTTCAGCCCGAGTGGAGCACATTTTGACTGTTTTTTTAAAAACATCATTGTACATTGAAATTTCTGCTTGCGTATGCTTTAGAAGCAAGAATTAAGAGGACTACATTCATTATTTCAGCTGAAAAATGCTTAGTTTATGATTTATAGTCAACATTAATGAAATGTTCCAAACAAGCGTTTTCAGCCCGAGTGGAGCACATTTTGACCCTTTTTTTAAAAACATCATTGTACATTGAAATTTCTGCTTGCGTATGCTTTAGAAGCAAGAATTAAGAGGACTACATTCATTATTTCAGCTGAAAAATGCTTAGTTTTTGATTTGTAGTCAACATTAATGAAATGTCCCCAACAGCGTTTTCAGCCCGAGTGGAGCGCATTTTGACTGTTTTTTTTAAAAACATCATTGTACATTGAAATTTCTGCTTGCGTATGCTTTAGAAGCAAGAATTAAGAGGACTACATTCATTATTTCAGCTGAAAAATGCTTAGTTTATGATTTATAGTCAACATTAAGGAAATGTTCCGAACAAGCGTTTTCAGCCCGAGTGGAGCACATTTTGACCATTTTTTAAAAAACATCATTGTACATTGAAATTTCTGCTTGCGTATGCTTTAGAAGCAAGAATTAAGAGGACTACATTCATTATTTCAGCTGAAAAATGCTTAGTTTATGATTTATAGTCAACATTAATGAAATGTTCCAAACAAGCGTTTTCAGCCCGAGTGGAGCACATTTTGACTGTTTTTTTTAAAAACATCATTGTACATTGAAATTTCTGCTTGCGTATGCTTTGGAAGCAAGAATTAAGAGGACTACATTCATTATTTCAGCTGAAAAATGCTTAGTTTATGATTTATAGTCAACAATAATGAAATGTTCCAAACAAGCGTTTTCAGCCCGAGTGGAGCACATTTTGACCCTTTTTTTAAAAACATCATTGTACATTGAAATTTCTGCTTGCGTATGCTTTAGAAGCAAGAATTAAGAGGACTACATTCATTATTTCAGCTGAAAAATGCTTAGTTTTTGATTTGTAGTCAACATTAATGAAATGTCCCCAACAGCGTTTTCAGCCCGAGTGGAGCGCATTTTGACTGTTTTTTTTAAAAACATCATTGTACATTGAAATTTCTGCTTGCGTATGCTTTAGAAGCAAGAATTAAGAGGACTACATTCATTATTTCAGCTGAAAAATGCTTAGTTTATGATTTATAGTCAACATTAAGGAAATGTTCCGAACAGGCGTTTTCAGCCCGAGTGGAGCACATTTTGACCGTTTTTTAAAAAACATCATTGTACATTGAAATTTCTGTTTGCGTATGCTTTAGAAGCAAGAATTAAGAGGACTACATTCATTATTTAAGCTGAAAAATGCTTAGTTTATGATTTATAGTCAACATTAATGAAATGTCCCCAACAGCGTTTTCAGCCCGAGTGGAGCACATTTTGACTGTTTTTTTAAAAACATCATTGTACATTGAAATTTCTGCTTGCGTATGCTTTAGAAGCAAGAATTAAGAGGACTACATTCATTATTTCAGCTGAAAAATGCTTAGTTTTTGATTTATAGTCAACATTAATGAAATGTCCCCAACAGCGTTTTCAGCCCGAGTGGAGCACATTTTGACTGTTTTTTTAAAAACATCATTGTACATTGAAATTTCTGCTTGCGTATGCTTTAGAAGCAAGAATTAAGAGGACTACATTCATTATTTCAGCTGAAAAATGCTTAGTTTATGATTTATAGTCAACATTAATGAAATGTTCCAAACAAGCGTTTTCAGCCCGAGTGGAGCACATTTTGACCCTTTTTTTAAAAACATCATTGTACATTGAAATTTCTGCTTGCGTATGCTTTAGAAGCAAGAATTAAGAGGACTACATTCATTATTTCAGCTGAAAAATGCTTAGTTTATGATTTATAGTCAACATTAATGAAATGTTCCAAACAAGCGTTTTCAGCCCGAGTGGAGCACATTTTGACCGTTTTTTTAAAAAGATCATTGTACTTTGAAATTTCTGCTTGCGTATGCTTTAGAAGCAAGAATTAAGAGGACTACATTCATTATTTCAGCTGAAAAATGCTTAGTTTATGATTTATAGTCAACATTAATGTCATGTCCCAAACAAGCGTTTTCAGCCCGAGTGGAGCACATTTTGACTGTTTTTTTAAAAACATCATTGTACATTGAAATTTCTGCTTGCGTATGCTTTAGAAGCAAGAATTAAGAGGACTACATTCATTATTTCAGCTGAAAAATGCTTAGTTTATGATTTATAGTCAACATTAAGGAAATGTTCCAAACAAGCGTTTTCAGCCCGAGTGGAGCACATTTTGACCCTTTTTTTAAAAACATCATTGTACATTGAAATTTCTGCTTGCGTATGCTTTAGAAGCAAGAATTAAGAGGACTACATTCATTATTTCAGCTGAAAAATGCTTAGTTTATGATTTATAGTCAACATTAATGAAATGTTCCAAACAAGTGTTTTCAGCCCGAGTGGAGCACATTTTGACCCTTTTTTTAAAAACATCATTGTACATTGAAATTTCTGCTTGCGTATGCTTTAGAAGCAAGAATTAAGAGGACTACATTCATTATTTCAGCTGAAAAATGCTTAGTTTATGATTTATAGTCAACATTAATGAAATGTCCCCAACAGCGTTTTCAGCCCGAGTGGAGCACATTTTGACTGTTTTTTTAAAAACATCATTGTACATTGAAATTTCTGCTTGCGTATGCTTTAGAAGCAAGAATTAAGAGGACTACATTCATTATTTCAGCTGAAAAATGCTTAGTTTTTGATTTATAGTCAACATTAATGAAATGTCCCCAACAGCGTTTTCAGCCCGAGTGGAGCACATTTTGACTGTTTTTTTTAAAAACATCATTGTACATTGAAATTTCTGCTTGCGTATGCTTTAGAAGCAAGAATTAAGAGGACTACATTCATTATTTCAGCTGAAAAATGCTTAGTTTATGATTTATAGTCAACATTAATGAAATGTTCCAAACAAGCGTTTTCAGCCCGAGTGGAGCACATTTTGACCCTTTTTTTAAAAACATCATTGTACATTGAAATTTCTGCTTGCGTATGCTTTAGAAGCAAGAATTAAGAGGACTACATTCATTATTTCAGCTGAAAAATGCTTAGTTTATGATTTATAGTCAACATTAATGTCATGTCCCAAACAAGCGTTTTCAGCCCGAGTGGAGCACATTTTGACTGTTTTTTTAAAAACATCATTGTACATTGAAATTTCTGCTTGCGTATGCTTTAGAAGCAAGAATTAAGAGGACTACATTCATTATTTCAGCTGAAAAATGCTTAGTTTATGATTTATAGTCAACATTAATGAAATGTTCCAAACAAGCGTTTTCAGCCCGAGTGGAGCACATTTTGACCCTTTTTTTAAAAACATCATTGTACATTGAAATTTCTGCTTGCGTATGCTTTAGAAGCAAGAATTAAGAGGACTACATTCATTATTTCAGCTGAAAAATGCTTAGTTTATGATTTATAGTTAACATTAATGTCATGTCCCAAACAAGCGTTTTCAGCCCGAGTGGAGCACATTTTGACTGTTTTTTTAAAAACATCATTGTACATTGAAATTTCTGCTTGCGTATGCTTTAGAAGCAAGAATTAAGAGGACTACATTCATTATTTCAGCTGAAAAATGCTTAGTTTATGATTTATAGTCAACATTAATGAAATGTTCCAAACAAGCGTTTTCAGCCCGAGTGGAGCACATTTTGACCCTTTTTTTAAAAACATCATTGTACATTGAAATTTCTGCTTGCGTATGCTTTAGAAGCAAGAATTAAGAGGACTACATTCATTATTTCAGCTGAAAAATGCTTAGTTTTTGATTTGTAGTCAACATTAATGAAATGTCCCCAACAGCGTTTTCAGCCCGAGTGGAGCGCATTTTGACTGTTTTTTTTAAAAACATCATTGTACATTGAAATTTCTGCTTGCGTATGCTTTAGAAGCAAGAATTAAGAGGACTACATTCATTATTTCAGCTGAAAAATGCTTAGTTTATGATTTATAGTCAACATTAAGGAAATGTTCCGAACAAGCGTTTTCAGCCCGAGTGGAGCACATTTTGACCATTTTTTAAAAAACATCATTGTACATTGAAATTTCTGCTTGCGTATGCTTTAGAAGCAAGAATTAAGAGGACTACATTCATTATTTCAGCTGAAAAATGCTTAGTTTATGATTTATAGTCAACATTAATGAAATGTTCCAAACAAGCGTTTTCAGCCCGAGTGGAGCACATTTTGACTGTTTTTTTTAAAAACATCATTGTACATTGAAATTTCTGCTTGCGTATGCTTTGGAAGCAAGAATTAAGAGGACTACATTCATTATTTCAGCTGAAAAATGCTTAGTTTATGATTTATAGTCAACAATAATGAAATGTTCCAAACAAGCGTTTTCAGCCCGAGTGGAGCACATTTTGACCCTTTTTTTAAAAACATCATTGTACATTGAAATTTCTGCTTGCGTATGCTTTAGAAGCAAGAATTAAGAGGACTACATTCATTATTTCAGCTGAAAAATGCTTAGTTTTTGATTTGTAGTCAACATTAATGAAATGTCCCCAACAGCGTTTTCAGCCCGAGTGGAGCGCATTTTGACTGTTTTTTTTAAAAACATCATTGTACATTGAAATTTCTGCTTGCGTATGCTTTAGAAGCAAGAATTAAGAGGACTACATTCATTATTTCAGCTGAAAAATGCTTAGTTTATGATTTATAGTCAACATTAAGGAAATGTTCCGAACAGGCGTTTTCAGCCCGAGTGGAGCACATTTTGACCGTTTTTTAAAAAACATCATTGTACATTGAAATTTCTGTTTGCGTATGCTTTAGAAGCAAGAATTAAGAGGACTACATTCATTATTTAAGCTGAAAAATGCTTAGTTTATGATTTATAGTCAACATTAATGAAATGTCCCCAACAGCGTTTTCAGCCCGAGTGGAGCACATTTTGACTGTTTTTTTAAAAACATCATTGTACATTGAAATTTCTGCTTGCGTATGCTTTAGAAGCAAGAATTAAGAGGACTACATTCATTATTTCAGCTGAAAAATGCTTAGTTTTTGATTTATAGTCAACATTAATGAAATGTCCCCAACAGCGTTTTCAGCCCGAGTGGAGCACATTTTGACTGTTTTTTTTAAAAACATCATTGTACATTGAAATTTCTGCTTGCGTATGCTTTAGAAGCAAGAATTAAGAGGACTACATTCATTATTTCAGCTGAAAAATGCTTAGTTTATGATTTATAGTCAACATTAATGAAATGTTCCAAACAAGCGTTTTCAGCCCGAGTGGAGCACATTTTGACCCTTTTTTTAAAAACATCATTGTACATTGAAATTTCTGCTTGCGTATGCTTTAGAAGCAAGAATTAAGAGGACTACATTCATTATTTCAGCTGAAAAATGCTTAGTTTATGATTTATAGTCAACATTAATGAAATGTTCCAAACAAGCGTTTTCAGCCCGAGTGGAGCACATTTTGACCGTTTTTTTAAAAAGATCATTGTACTTTGAAATTTCTGCTTGCGTATGCTTTAGAAGCAAGAATTAAGAGGACTACATTCATTATTTCAGCTGAAAAATGCTTAGTTTATGATTTATAGTCAACATTAATGTCATGTCCCAAACAAGCGTTTTCAGCCCGAGTGGAGCACATTTTGACTGTTTTTTTAAAAACATCATTGTACATTGAAATTTCTGCTTGCGTATGCTTTAGAAGCAAGAATTAAGAGGACTACATTCATTATTTCAGCTGAAAAATGCTTAGTTTATGATTTATAGTCAACATTAAGGAAATGTTCCAAACAAGCGTTTTCAGCCCGAGTGGAGCACATTTTGACCCTTTTTTTAAAAACATCATTGTACATTGAAATTTCTGCTTGCGTATGCTTTAGAAGCAAGAATTAAGAGGACTACATTCATTATTTCAGCTGAAAAATGCTTAGTTTATGATTTATAGTCAACATTAATGTCATGTCCCAAACAAGCGTTTTCAGCCCGAGTGGAGCACATTTTGACTGTTTTTTTAAAAACATCATTGTACATTGAAATTTCTGCTTGCGTATGCTTTAGAAGCAAGAATTAAGAGGACTACATTCATTATTTCAGCTGAAAAATGCTTAGTTTATGATTTATAGTCAACATTAATGAAATGTTCCAAACAAGCGTTTTCAGCCCGAGTGGAGCACATTTTGACTGTTTTTTTTAAAAACATCATTGTACATTGAAATTTCTGCTTGCGTATGCTTTGGAAGCAAGAATTAAGAGGACTACATTCATTATTTCAGCTGAAAAATGCTTAGTTTATGATTTATAGTCAACAATAATGAAATGTTCCAAACAAGCGTTTTCAGCCCGAGTGGAGCACATTTTGACCCTTTTTTTAAAAACATCATTGTACATTGAAATTTCTGCTTGCGTATGCTTTAGAAGCAAGAATTAAGAGGACTACATTCATTATTTCAGCTGAAAAATGCTTAGTTTTTGATTTGTAGTCAACATTAATGAAATGTCCCCAACAGCGTTTTCAGCCCGAGTGGAGCGCATTTTGACTGTTTTTTTTAAAAACATCATTGTACATTGAAATTTCTGCTTGCGTATGCTTTAGAAGCAAGAATTAAGAGGACTACATTCATTATTTCAGCTGAAAAATGCTTAGTTTATGATTTATAGTCAACATTAAGGAAATGTTCCGAACAAGCGTTTTCAGCCCGAGTGGAGCACATTTTGACCGTTTTTTAAAAAACATCATTGTACATTGAAATTTCTGTTTGCGTATGCTTTAGAAGCAAGAATTAAGAGGACTACATTCATTATTTCAGCTGAAAAATGCTTAGTTTATGATTTATAGTCAACATTAATGTAATGTCCCAAACAAGCGTTTTCAGCCCGAGTGGAGCACATTTTGACCGTTTTTTTAAAAACATCATTGTACATTGAAATTTCTGCTTGCGTATGCTTTAGAAGCAAGAATTAAGAGGACTACATTCATTATTTCAGCTGAAAAATGCTTAGTTTATGATTTATAGTCAACATTAATGAAATGTCCCCAACAGCGTTTTCAGCCCGAGTGGAGCACATTTTGACTGTTTTTTTAAAAACATCATTGTACATTGAAATTTCTGCTTGCGAATGCTTTAGAAGCAAGAATTAAGAGGACTACATTCATTATTTCAGCTGAAAAATGCTTAGTTTTTGATTTGTAGTCAACATTAATGTAATGTCCCAAACAAGCGTTTTCAGCCCGAGTGGAGCACATTTTGACCGTTTTTTTAAAAACATCATTGTACATTGAAATTTCTGCTTGCGTATGCTTTAGAAGCAAGAATTAAGAGGACTACATTCATTATTTCAGCTGAAAAATGCTTAGTTTATGATTTATAGTTAACATTAATGTCATGTCCCAAACAAGCGTTTTCAGCCCGAGTGGAGCACATTTTGACTGTTTTTTTAAAAACATCATTGTACATTGAAATTTCTGCTTGCGTATGCTTTAGAAGCGAGAATTAAGAGGACTACATTCATTATTTCAGCTGAAAAATGCTTAGTTTATGATTTATAGTCAACATTAATGAAATGTTCCAAACAAGCGTTTTCAGCCCGAGTGGAGCACATTTTGACCCTTTTTTTAAAAACATCATTGTACATTGAAATTTCTGCTTGCGTATGCTTTAGAAGCAAGAATTAAGAGGACTACATTCATTATTTCAGCTGAAAAATGCTTAGTTTATGATTTATAGTCAACATTAATGTCATGTCCCAAACAAGCGTTTTCAGCCCGAGTGGAGCACATTTTGACTGTTTTTTTAAAACATCATTGTACATTAAAATTTCTGCTTGCTTATGCTTTAGAAGCAAGAATTAAGAGGACTACATTCATTATTTCAGCTGAAAAATGCTTAGTTTATGATTTATAGTCAACATTAATGAAATGTCCCCAACAGCGTTTTCAGCCCGAGTGGAGCACATTTTGACTGTTTTTTTAAAAACATCATTGTACATTGAAATTTCTGCTTGCGTATGCTTTAGAAGCAAGAATTAAGAGGACTACATTCATTATTTCAGCTGAAAAATGCTTAGTTTTTGATTTATAGTCAACATTAATGAAATGTCCCCAACAGCGTTTTCAGCCCGAGTGGAGCACATTTTGACTGTTTTTTTTAAAAACATCATTGTACATTGAAATTTCTGCTTGCGTATGCTTTAGAAGCAAGAATTAAGAGGACTACATACATTATTTCAGCTGAAAAATGCTTAGTTTATGATTTATAGTCAACATTAATGAAATGTTCCAAACAAGCGTTTTCAGCCCGAGTGGAGCACATTTTGACCGTTTTTTTAAAAAGATCATTGTACTTTGAAATTTCTGCTTGCGTATGCTTTAGAAGCAAGAATTAAGAGGACTACATTCATTATTTCAGCTGAAAAATGCTTAGTTTATGATTTATAGTCAACATTAATGTCATGTCCCAAACAAGCGTTTTCAGCCCGAGTGGAGCACATTTTGACTGTTTTTTTAAAAACATCATTGTACATTGAAATTTCTGCTTGCGTATGCTTTAGAAGCAAGAATTAAGAGGACTACATTCATTATTTCAGCTGAAAAATGCTTAGTTTATGATTTATAGTCAACATTAATGAAATGTTCCAAACAAGCGTTTTCAGCCCGAGTGGAGCACATTTTGACCCTTTTTTTAAAAACATCATTGTACATTGAAATTTCTGCTTGCGTATGCTTTAGAAGCAAGAATTAAGAGGACTACATTCATTATTTCAGCTGAAAAATGCTTAGTTTATGATTTATAGTCAACATTAATGTCATGTCCCAAACAAGCGTTTTCAGCCCGAGTGGAGCACATTTTGACTGTTTTTTTAAAAACATCATTGTACATTGAAATTTCTGCTTGCGTATGCTTTAGAAGCAAGAATTAAGAGGACTACATTCATTATTTCAGCTGAAAAATGCTTAGTTTATGATTTATAGTCAACATTAATGAAATGTTCCAAACAAGCGTTTTCAGCCCGAGTGGAGCACATTTTGACCCTTTTTTTAAAAACATCATTGTACATTGAAATTTCTGCTTGCGTATGCTTTAGAAGCAAGAATTAAGAGGACTACATTCATTATTTCAGCTGAAAAATGCTTAGTTTATGATTTATAGTCAACATTAATGTCATGTCCCAAACAAGCGTTTTCAGCCCGAGTGGAGCACATTTTGACTGTTTTTTTAAAAACATCATTGTACATTGAAATTTCTGCTTGCGTATGCTTTAGAAGCAAGAATTAAGAGGACTACATTCATTATTTCAGCTGAAAAATGCTTAGTTTATGATTTATAGTCAACATTAATGAAATGTTCCAAACAAGCGTTTTCAGCCCGAGTGGAGCACATTTTGACCCTTTTTTTAAAAACATCATTGTACATTGAAATTTCTGCTTGCGTATGCTTTAGAAGCAAGAATTAAGAGGACTACATTCATTATTTCAGCTGAAAAATGCTTAGTTTTTGATTTGTAGTCAACATTAATGAAATGTCCCCAACAGCGTTTTCAGCCCGAGTGGAGCGCATTTTGACTGTTTTTTTTAAAAACATCATTGTACATTGAAATTTCTGCTTGCGTATGCTTTAGAAGCAAGAATTAAGAGGACTACATTCATTATTTCAGCTGAAAAATGCTTAGTTTATGATTTATAGTCAACATTAAGGAAATGTTCCGAACAAGCGTTTTCAGCCCGAGTGGAGCACATTTTGACCATTTTTTAAAAAACATCATTGTACATTGAAATTTCTGCTTGCGTATGCTTTAGAAGCAAGAATTAAGAGGACTACATTCATTATTTCAGCTGAAAAATGCTTAGTTTATGATTTATAGTTAACATTAATGTCATGTCCCAAACAAGCGTTTTCAGCCCGAGTGGAGCACATTTTGACTGTTTTTTTAAAAACATCATTGTACATTGAAATTTCTGCTTGCGTATGCTTTAGAAGCAAGAATTAAGAGGACTACATTCATTATTTCAGCTGAAAAATGCTTAGTTTTTGATTTATAGTCAACATTAATGAAATGTCCCCAACAGCGTTTTCAGCCCGAGTGGAGCACATTTTGACTGTTTTTTTTAAAAACATCATTGTACATTGAAATTTCTGCTTGCGTATGCTTTAGAAGCAAGAATTAAGAGGACTACATTCATTATTTCAGCTGAAAAATGCTTAGTTTATGATTTATAGTCAACATTAATGAAATGTTCCAAACAAGCGTTTTCAGCCCGAGTGGAGCACATTTTGACCCTTTTTTTAAAAACATCATTGTACATTGAAATTTCTGCTTGCGTATGCTTTAGAAGCAAGAATTAAGAGGACTACATTCATTATTTCAGCTGAAAAATGCTTAGTTTATGATTTATAGTCAACATTAATGTCATGTCCCAAACAAGCGTTTTCAGCCCGAGTGGAGCACATTTTGACTGTTTTTTTAAAAACATCATTGTACATTGAAATTTCTGCTTGCGTATGCTTTAGAAGCAAGAATTAAGAGGACTACATTCATTATTTCAGCTGAAAAATGCTTAGTTTATGATTTATAGTCAACATTAATGAAATGTTCCAAACAAGCGTTTTCAGCCCGAGTGGAGCACATTTTGACCCTTTTTTTAAAAACATCATTGTACATTGAAATTTCTGCTTGCGTATGCTTTAGAAGCAAGAATTAAGAGGACTACATTCATTATTTCAGCTGAAAAATGCTTAGTTTATGATTTATAGTCAACATTAATGTCATGTCCCAAACAAGCGTTTTCAGCCCGAGTGGAGCACATTTTGACTGTTTTTTTAAAAACATCATTGTACATTGAAATTTCTGCTTGCGTATGCTTTAGAAGCAAGAATTAAGAGGACTACATTCATTATTTCAGCTGAAAAATGCTTAGTTTATGATTTATAGTCAACATTAATGTCATGTCCCAAACAAGCGTTTTCAGCCCGAGTGGAGCACATTTTGACTGTTTTTTTAAAAACATCATTGTACATTGAAATTTCTGCTTGCGTATGCTTTAGAAGCAAGAATTAAGAGGACTACATTCATTATTTCAGCTGAAAAATGCTTAGTTTATGATTTATAGTCAACATTAATGAAATGTTCCAAACAAGCGTTTTCAGCCCGAGTGGAGCACATTTTGACCCTTTTTTTAAAAACATCATTGTACATTGAAATTTCTGCTTGCGTATGCTTTAGAAGCAAGAATTAAGAGGACTACATTCATTATTTCAGCTGAAAAATGCTTAGTTTTTGATTTGTAGTCAACATTAATGAAATGTCCCCAACAGCGTTTTCAGCCCGAGTGGAGCGCATTTTGACTGTTTTTTTTAAAAACATCATTGTACATTGAAATTTCTGCTTGCGTATGCTTTAGAAGCAAGAATTAAGAGGACTACATTCATTATTTCAGCTGAAAAATGCTTAGTTTATGATTTATAGTCAACATTAAGGAAATGTTCCGAACAAGCGTTTTCAGCCCGAGTGGAGCACATTTTGACCATTTTTTAAAAAACATCATTGTACATTGAAATTTCTGCTTGCGTATGCTTTAGAAGCAAGAATTAAGAGGACTACATTCATTATTTCAGCTGAAAAATGCTTAGTTTATGATTTATAGTTAACATTAATGTCATGTCCCAAACAAGCGTTTTCAGCCCGAGTGGAGCACATTTTGACTGTTTTTTTAAAAACATCATTGTACATTGAAATTTCTGCTTGCGTATGCTTTAGAAGCAAGAATTAAGAGGACTACATTCATTATTTCAGCTGAAAAATGCTTAGTTTTTGATTTATAGTCAACATTAATGAAATGTCCCCAACAGCGTTTTCAGCCCGAGTGGAGCACATTTTGACTGTTTTTTTTAAAAACATCATTGTACATTGAAATTTCTGCTTGCGTATGCTTTAGAAGCAAGAATTAAGAGGACTACATTCATTATTTCAGCTGAAAAATGCTTAGTTTATGATTTATAGTCAACATTAATGAAATGTTCCAAACAAGCGTTTTCAGCCCGAGTGGAGCACATTTTGACCCTTTTTTTAAAAACATCATTGTACATTGAAATTTCTGCTTGCGTATGCTTTAGAAGCAAGAATTAAGAGGACTACATTCATTATTTCAGCTGAAAAATGCTTAGTTTATGATTTATAGTCAACATTAATGTCATGTCCCAAACAAGCGTTTTCAGCCCGAGTGGAGCACATTTTGACTGTTTTTTTAAAAACATCATTGTACATTGAAATTTCTGCTTGCGTATGCTTTAGAAGCAAGAATTAAGAGGACTACATTCATTATTTCAGCTGAAAAATGCTTAGTTTATGATTTATAGTCAACATTAATGAAATGTTCCAAACAAGCGTTTTCAGCCCGAGTGGAGCACATTTTGACCCTTTTTTTAAAAACATCATTGTACATTGAAATTTCTGCTTGCGTATGCTTTAGAAGCAAGAATTAAGAGGACTACATTCATTATTTCAGCTGAAAAATGCTTAGTTTATGATTTATAGTCAACATTAATGTCATGTCCCAAACAAGCGTTTTCAGCCCGAGTGGAGCACATTTTGACTGTTTTTTTAAAAACATCATTGTACATTGAAATTTCTGCTTGCGTATGCTTTAGAAGCAAGAATTAAGAGGACTACATTCATTATTTCAGCTGAAAAATGCTTAGTTTATGATTTATAGTCAACATTAATGAAATGTTCCAAACAAGCGTTTTCAGCCCGAGTGGAGCACATTTTGACCCTTTTTTTAAAAACATCATTGTACATTGAAATTTCTGCTTGCGTATGCTTTAGAAGCAAGAATTAAGAGGACTACATTCATTATTTCAGCTGAAAAATGCTTAGTTTTTGATTTGTAGTCAACATTAATGAAATGTCCCCAACAGCGTTTTCAGCCCGAGTGGAGCGCATTTTGACTGTTTTTTTTAAAAACATCATTGTACATTGAAATTTCTGCTTGCGTATGCTTTAGAAGCAAGAATTAAGAGGACTACATTCATTATTTCAGCTGAAAAATGCTTAGTTTATGATTTATAGTCAACATTAAGGAAATGTTCCGAACAAGCGTTTTCAGCCCGAGTGGAGCACATTTTGACCATTTTTTAAAAAACATCATTGTACATTGAAATTTCTGCTTGCGTATGCTTTAGAAGCAAGAATTAAGAGGACTACATTCATTATTTCAGCTGAAAAATGCTTAGTTTATGATTTATAGTTAACATTAATGTCATGTCCCAAACAAGCGTTTTCAGCCCGAGTGGAGCACATTTTGACTGTTTTTTTAAAAACATCATTGTACATTGAAATTTCTGCTTGCGTATGCTTTAGAAGCAAGAATTAAGAGGACTACATTCATTATTTCAGCTGAAAAATGCTTAGTTTTTGATTTATAGTCAACATTAATGAAATGTCCCCAACAGCGTTTTCAGCCCGAGTGGAGCACATTTTGACTGTTTTTTTTAAAAACATCATTGTACATTGAAATTTCTGCTTGCGTATGCTTTAGAAGCAAGAATTAAGAGGACTACATTCATTATTTCAGCTGAAAAATGCTTAGTTTATGATTTATAGTCAACATTAATGAAATGTTCCAAACAAGCGTTTTCAGCCCGAGTGGAGCACATTTTGACCCTTTTTTTAAAAACATCATTGTACATTGAAATTTCTGTTTGCGTATGCTTTAGAAGCAAGAATTAAGAGGACTACATTCATTATTTCAGCTGAAAAATGCTTAGTTTATGATTTATAGTCAACATTAATGAAATGTCCCCAACAGCGTTTTCAGCCCGAGTGGAGCACATTTTGACTGTTTTTTTAAAAACATCATTGTACATTGAAATTTCTGCTTGCGTATGCTTTAGAAGCAAGAATTAAGAGGACTACATTCATTATTTCAGCTGAAAAATGCTTAGTTTTTGATTTATAGTCAACATTAATGAAATGTCCCCAACAGCGTTTTCAGCCCGAGTGGAGCACATTTTGACTGTTTTTTTTAAAAACATCATTGTACATTGAAATTTCTGCTTGCGTATGCTTTAGAAGCAAGAATTAAGAGGACTACATTCATTATTTCAGCTGAAAAATGCTTAGTTTATGATTTATAGTCAACATTAATGAAATGTTCCAAACAAGCGTTTTCAGCCCGAGTGGAGCACATTTTGACCCTTTTTTTAAAAACATCATTGTACATTGAAATTTCTGCTTGCGTATGCTTTAGAAGCAAGAATTAAGAGGACTACATTCATTATTTCAGCTGAAAAATGCTTAGTTTATGATTTATAGTTAACATTAATGTCATGTCCCAAACAAGCGTTTTCAGCCCGAGTGGAGCACATTTTGACTGTTTTTTTAAAAACATCATTGTACATTGAAATTTCTGCTTGCGTATGCTTTAGAAGCGAGAATTAAGAGGACTACATTCATTATTTCAGCTGAAAAATGCTTAGTTTATGATTTATAGTCAACATTAATGAAATGTTCCAAACAAGCGTTTTCAGCCCGAGTGGAGCACATTTTGACCCTTTTTTTAAAAACATCATTGTACATTGAAATTTCTGCTTGCGTATGCTTTAGAAGCAAGAATTAAGAGGACTACATTCATTATTTCAGCTGAAAAATGCTTAGTTTATGATTTATAGTCAACATTAATGTCATGTCCCAAACAAGCGTTTTCAGCCCGAGTGGAGCACATTTTGACTGTTTTTTTAAAACATCATTGTACATTAAAATTTCTGCTTGCTTATGCTTTAGAAGCAAGAATTAAGAGGACTACATTCATTATTTCAGCTGAAAAATGCTTAGTTTATGATTTATAGTCAACATTAATGAAATGTCCCCAACAGCGTTTTCAGCCCGAGTGGAGCACATTTTGACTGTTTTTTTAAAAACATCATTGTACATTGAAATTTCTGCTTGCGTATGCTTTAGAAGCAAGAATTAAGAGGACTACATTCATTATTTCAGCTGAAAAATGCTTAGTTTTTGATTTATAGTCAACATTAATGAAATGTCCCCAACAGCGTTTTCAGCCCGAGTGGAGCACATTTTGACTGTTTTTTTTAAAAACATCATTGTACATTGAAATTTCTGCTTGCGTATGCTTTAGAAGCAAGAATTAAGAGGACTACATACATTATTTCAGCTGAAAAATGCTTAGTTTATGATTTATAGTCAACATTAATGAAATGTTCCAAACAAGCGTTTTCAGCCCGAGTGGAGCACATTTTGACCGTTTTTTTAAAAAGATCATTGTACTTTGAAATTTCTGCTTGCGTATGCTTTAGAAGCAAGAATTAAGAGGACTACATTCATTATTTCAGCTGAAAAATGCTTAGTTTATGATTTATAGTCAACATTAATGTCATGTCCCAAACAAGCGTTTTCAGCCCGAGTGGAGCACATTTTGACTGTTTTTTTAAAAACATCATTGTACATTGAAATTTCTGCTTGCGTATGCTTTAGAAGCAAGAATTAAGAGGACTACATTCATTATTTCAGCTGAAAAATGCTTAGTTTATGATTTATAGTCAACATTAAGGAAATGTTCCAAACAAGCGTTTTCAGCCCGAGTGGAGCACATTTTGACCCTTTTTTTAAAAACATCATTGTACATTGAAATTTCTGCTTGCGTATGCTTTAGAAGCAAGAATTAAGAGGACTACATTCATTATTTCAGCTGAAAAATGCTTAGTTTATGATTTATAGTCAACATTAATGTCATGTCCCAAACAAGCGTTTTCAGCCCGAGTGGAGCACATTTTGACTGTTTTTTTAAAAACATCATTGTACATTGAAATTTCTGCTTGCGTATGCTTTAGAAGCAAGAATTAAGAGGACTACATTCATTATTTCAGCTGAAAAATGCTTAGTTTATGATTTATAGTCAACATTAATGAAATGTTCCAAACAAGCGTTTTCAGCCCGAGTGGAGCACATTTTGACCCTTTTTTTAAAAACATCATTGTACATTGAAATTTCTGCTTGCGTATGCTTTAGAAGCAAGAATTAAGAGGACTACATTCATTATTTCAGCTGAAAAATGCTTAGTTTATGATTTATAGTCAACATTAATGTCATGTCCCAAACAAGCGTTTTCAGCCCGAGTGGAGCACATTTTGACTGTTTTTTTAAAAACATCATTGTACATTGAAATTTCTGCTTGCGTATGCTTTAGAAGCAAGAATTAAGAGGACTACATTCATTATTTCAGCTGAAAAATGCTTAGTTTATGATTTATAGTCAACATTAATGAAATGTTCCAAACAAGCGTTTTCAGCCCGAGTGGAGCACATTTTGACCCTTTTTTTAAAAACATCATTGTACATTGAAATTTCTGCTTGCGTATGCTTTAGAAGCAAGAATTAAGAGGACTACATTCATTATTTCAGCTGAAAAATGCTTAGTTTTTGATTTGTAGTCAACATTAATGAAATGTCCCCAACAGCGTTTTCAGCCCGAGTGGAGCGCATTTTGACTGTTTTTTTTAAAAACATCATTGTACATTGAAATTTCTGCTTGCGTATGCTTTAGAAGCAAGAATTAAGAGGACTACATTCATTATTTCAGCTGAAAAATGCTTAGTTTATGATTTATAGTCAACATTAAGGAAATGTTCCGAACAAGCGTTTTCAGCCCGAGTGGAGCACATTTTGACCGTTTTTTAAAAAACATCATTGTACATTGAAATTTCTTTTTGCGTATGCTTTAGAAGCAAGAATTAAGAGGACTACATTCATTATTTCAGCTGAAAAATGCTTAGTTTATGATTTATAGTCAACATTAATGTAATGTCCCAAACAAGCGTTTTCAGCCCGAGTGGAGCACATTTTGACTGTTTTTTTAAAAACATCATTGTACATTGAAATTTCTGCTTGCGTATGCTTTAGAAGCAAGAATTAAGAGGACTACATTCATTATTTCAGCTGAAAAATGCTTAGTTTATGATTTATAGTCAACATTAATGTCATGTCCCAAACAAGCGTTTTCAGCCCGAGTGGAGCACATTTTGACTGTTTTTTTAAAAACATCATTGCACATTGAAATTTCTGCTTGCGTATGCTTTAGAAGCAAGAATTAAGAGGACTACATTCATTATTTCAGCTGAAAAATGCTTAGTTTATGATTTATAGTCAACATTAATGAAATGTTCCAAACAAGCGTTTTCAGCCCGAGTGGAGCACATTTTGACCCTTTTTTTAAAAACATCATTGTACATTGAAATTTCTGCTTGCGTATGCTTTAGAAGCAAGAATTAAGAGGACTACATTCATTATTTCAGCTGAAAAATGCTTAGTTTTTGATTTGTAGTCAACATTAATGAAATGTCCCCAACAGCGTTTTCAGCCCGAGTGGAGCACATTTTGACCCTTTTTTTAAAAACATCATTGTACATTGAAATTTCTGCTTGCGTATGCTTTAGAAGCAAGAATTAAGAGGACTACATTCATTATTTCAGCTGAAAAATGCTTAGTTTATGATTTATAGTCAACATTAATGTCATGTCCCCAACAGCGTTTTCAGCCCGAGTGGAGCACATTTTGACTGTTTTTTTAAAAACATCATTGTACATTGAAATTTCTGCTTGCGTATGCTTTAGAAGCAAGAATTAAGAGGACTACATTCATTATTTCAGCTGAAAAATGCTTAGTTTATGATTTATAGTCAACATTAATGAAATGTTCCAAACAAGCGTTTTCAGCCCGAGTGGAGCACATTTTGACCCTTTTTTTAAAAACATCATTGTACATTGAAATTTCTGCTTGCGTATGCTTTAGAAGCAAGAATTAAGAGGACTACATTCATTATTTCAGCTGAAAAATGCTTAGTTTTTGATTTGTAGTCAACATTAATGAAATGTCCCCAACAGCGTTTTCAGCCCGAGTGGAGCGCATTTTGACTGTTTTTTTTAAAAACATCATTGTACATTGAAATTTCTGCTTGCGTATGCTTTAGAAGCAAGAATTAAGAGGACTACATTCATTATTTCAGCTGAAAAATGCTTAGTTTATGATTTATAGTCAACATTAAGGAAATGTTCCGAACAAGCGTTTTCAGCCCGAGTGGAGCACATTTTGACCGTTTTTTAAAAAACATCATTGTACATTGAAATTTCTTTTTGCGTATGCTTTAGAAGCAAGAATTAAGAGGACTACATTCATTATTTCAGCTGAAAAATGCTTAGTTTATGATTTATAGTCAACATTAATGTAATGTCCCAAACAAGCGTTTTCAGCCCGAGTGGAGCACATTTTGACTGTTTTTTTAAAAACATCATTGTACATTGAAATTTCTGCTTGCGTATGCTTTAGAAGCAAGAATTAAGAGGACTACATTCATTATTTCAGCTGAAAAATGCTTAGTTTATGATTTATAGTCAACATTAATGTCATGTCCCAAACAAGCGTTTTCAGCCCGAGTGGAGCACATTTTGACTGTTTTTTTAAAAACATCATTGTACATTGAAATTTCTGCTTGCGTATGCTTTAGAAGCAAGAATTAAGAGGACTACATTCATTATTTCAGCTGAAAAATGCTTAGTTTATGATTTATAGTCAACATTAATGAAATGTTCCAAACAAGCGTTTTCAGCCCGAGTGGAGCACATTTTGACCCTTTTTTTAAAAACATCATTGTACATTGAAATTTCTGCTTGCGTATGCTTTAGAAGCAAGAATTAAGAGGACTACATTCATTATTTCAGCTGAAAAATGCTTAGTTTTTGATTTGTAGTCAACATTAATGAAATGTCCCCAACAGCGTTTTCAGCCCGAGTGGAGCGCATTTTGACTGTTTTTTTTAAAAACATCATTGTACATTGAAATTTCTGCTTGCGTATGCTTTAGAAGCAAGAATTAAGAGGACTACATTCATTATTTCAGCTGAAAAATGCTTAGTTTATGATTTATAGTCAACATTAAGGAAATGTTCCGAACAAGCGTTTTCAGCCCGAGTGGAGCACATTTTGACCGTTTTTTAAAAAACATCATTGTACATTGAAATTTCTGTTTGCGTATGCTTTAGAAGCAAGAATTAAGAGGACTACATTCATTATTTCAGCTGAAAAATGCTTAGTTTATGATTTATAGTCAACATTAATGTAATGTCCCAAACAAGCGTTTTCAGCCCGAGTGGAGCACATTTTGACCGTTTTTTTAAAAACATCATTGTACATTGAAATTTCTGCTTGCGTATGCTTTAGAAGCAAGAATTAAGAGGACTACATTCATTATTTCAGCTGAAAAATGCTTAGTTTATGATTTATAGTCAACATTAATGAAATGTCCCCAACAGCGTTTTCAGCCCGAGTGGAGCACATTTTGACTGTTTTTTTAAAAACATCATTGTACATTGAAATTTCTGCTTGCGAATGCTTTAGAAGCAAGAATTAAGAGGACTACATTCATTATTTCAGCTGAAAAATGCTTAGTTTTTGATTTGTAGTCAACATTAATGAAATGTCCCCAACAGCGTTTTCAGCCCGAGTGGAGCACATTTTGACTGTTTTTTTTAAAAACATCATTGTACATTGAAATTTCTGCTTGCGTATGCTTTAGAAGCAAGAATTAAGAGGACTACATTCATTATTTCAGCTGAAAAATGCTTAGTTTTTGATTTGTAGTCAACATTAATGAAATGTCCCCAACAGCGTTTTCAGCCCGAGTGGAGCGCATTTTGACTGTTTTTTTTAAAAACATCATTGTACATTGAAATTTCTGCTTGCGTATGCTTTAGAAGCAAGAATTAAGAGGACTACATTCATTATTTCAGCTGAAAAATGCTTAGTTTATGATTTATAGTCAACATTAAGGAAATGTTCCGAACAAGCGTTTTCAGCCCGAGTGGAGCACATTTTGACCGTTTTTTAAAAAACATCATTGTACATTGAAATTTCTGTTTGCGTATGCTTTAGAAGCAAGAATTAAGAGGACTACATTCATTATTTCAGCTGAAAAATGCTTAGTTTATGATTTATAGTCAACATTAATGTAATGTCCCAAACAAGCGTTTTCAGCCCGAGTGGAGCACATTTTGACCGTTTTTTTAAAAACATCATTGTACATTGAAATTTCTGCTTGCGTATGCTTTAGAAGCAAGAATTAAGAGGACTACATTCATTATTTCAGCTGAAAAATGCTTAGTTTATGATTTATAGTCAACATTAATGAAATGTCCCCAACAGCGTTTTCAGCCCGAGTGGAGCACATTTTGACTGTTTTTTTAAAAACATCATTGTACATTGAAATTTCTGCTTGCGAATGCTTTAGAAGCAAGAATTAAGAGGACTACATTCATTATTTCAGCTGAAAAATGCTTAGTTTTTGATTTGTAGTCAACATTAATGAAATGTCCCCAACAGCGTTTTCAGCCCGAGTGGAGCACATTTTGACTGTTTTTTTTAAAAACATCATTGTACATTGAAATTTCTGCTTGCGTATGCTTTAGAAGCAAGAATTAAGAGGACTACATTCATTATTTCAGCTGAAAAATGCTTAGTTTATGATTTATAGTCAACATTAAGGAAATGTTCCGAACAAGCGTTTTCAGCCCGAGTGGAGCACATTTTGACCGTTTTTTTAAAAACATCATTGTACATTGAAATTTCTGCTTGCGTATGCTTTAGAAGCAAGAATTAAGAGGACTACATTCATTATTTCAGCTGAAAAATGCTTAGTTTATGATTTATAGTCAACATTAATGAAATGTCCCCAACAGCGTTTTCAGCCCGAGTGGAGCGCATTTTGACTGTTTTTTTTAAAAACATCATTGTACATTGAAATTTCTGCTTGCGTATGCTTTAGAAGCAAGAATTAAGAGGACTACATTCATTATTTCAGCTGAAAAATGCTTAGTTTATGATTTATAGTCAACATTAAGGAAATGTTCCGAACAAGCGTTTTCAGCCCGAGTGGAGCACATTTTGACCGTTTTTTTAAAAACATCATTGTACATTGAAATTTCTGCTTGCGTATGCTTTAGAAGCAAGAATTAAGAGGACTACATTCATTATTTCAGCTGAAAAATGCTTAGTTTATGATTTATAGTCAACATTAATGTCATGTCCCAAACAAGCGTTTTCAGCCCGAGTGGAGCACATTTTGACTGTTTTTTTAAAAACATCATTGTACATTGAAATTTCTGCTTGCGTATGCTTTGGAAGCAAGAATTAAGAGGACTACATTCATTATTTCAGCTGAAAAATGCTTAGTTTATGATTTATAGTCAACATTAATGAAATGTCCCCAACAGCGTTTTCAGCCCGAGTGGAGCACATTTTGACTGTTTTTTTAAAAACATCATTGTACATTGAAATTTCTGCTTGCGAATGCTTTAGAAGCAAGAATTAAGAGGACTACATTCATTATTTCAGCTGAAAAATGCTTAGTTTTTGATTTGTAGTCAACATTAATGAAATGTCCCCAACAGCGTTTTCAGCCCGAGTGGAACACATTTTGACTGTTTTTTTTAAAAACATCATTGTACATTGAAATTTCTGCTTGCGTATGCTTTAGAAGCAAGAATTAAGAGGACTACATTCATTATTTCAGCTGAAAAATGCTTAGTTTTTGATTTGTAGTCAACATTAATGAAATGTCCCCAACAGCGTTTTCAGCCCGAGTGGAGCGCATTTTGACTGTTTTTTTTAAAAACATCATTGTACATTGAAATTTCTGCTTGCGTATGCTTTAGAAGCAAGAATTAAGAGGACTACATTCATTATTTCAGCTGAAAAATGCTTAGTTTATGATTTATAGTCAACATTAATGAAATGTCCCCAACAGCGTTTTCAGCCCGAGTGGAGCGCATTTTGACTGTTTTTTTTAAAAACATCATTGTACATTGAAATTTCTGCTTGCGTATGCTTTAGAAGCAAGAATTAAGAGGACTACATTCATTATTTCAGCTGAAAAATGCTTAGTTTATGATTTATAGTCAACATTAAGGAAATGTTCCGAACAAGCGTTTTCAGCCCGAGTGGAGCACATTTTGACCGTTTTTTTAAAAACATCATTGTACATTGAAATTTCTGTTTGCGTATGCTTTAGAAGCAAGAATTAAGAGGACTACATTCATTATTTCAGCTGAAAAATGCTTAGTTTATGATTTATAGTCAACATTAATGTAATGTCCCAAACAAGCGTTTTCAGCCCGAGTGGAGCACATTTTGACTGTTTTTTTAAAAACATCATTGTACATTGAAATTTCTGCTTGCGTATGCTTTAGAAGCAAGAATTAAGAGGACTACATTCATTATTTCAGCTGAAAAATGCTTAGTTTATGATTTATAGTCAACATTAATGAAATGTCCCCAACAGCGTTTTCAGCCCGAGTGGAGCACATTTTGACTGTTTTTTTAAAAACATCATTGTACATTGAAATTTCTGCTTGCGTATGCTTTAGAAGCAAGAATTAAGAGGACTACATTCATTATTTCAGCTGAAAAATGCTTAGTTTATGATTTATAGTCAACATTAATGAAATGTCCCCAACAGCGTTTTCAGCCCGAGTGGAGCACATTTTGACTGTTTTTTTAAAAACATCATTGTACATTGAAATTTCTGCTTGCGTATGCTTTAGAAGCAAGAATTAAGAGGACTACATTCATTATTTCAGCTGAAAAATGCTTAGTTTATGATTTATAGTCAACATTAATGTCATGTCCCAAACAAGCGTTTTCAGCCCGAGTGGAGCACATTTTGACTGTTTTTTTAAAAACATCATTGTACATTGAAATTTCTGCTTGCGTATGCTTTAGAAGCAAGAATTAAGAGGACTACATTCATTATTTCAGCTGAAAAATGCTTAGTTTATGATTTATAGTCAACATTAAGGAAATGTTCCAAACAAGCGTTTTCAGCCCGAGTGGAGCACATTTTGACCCTTTTTTTAAAAACATCATTGTACATTGAAATTTCTGCTTGCGTATGCTTTAGAAGCAAGAATTAAGAGGACTACATTCATTATTTCAGCTGAAAAATGCTTAGTTTATGATTTATAGTCAACATTAATGTCATGTCCCAAACAAGCGTTTTCAGCCCGAGTGGAGCACATTTTGACTGTTTTTTTAAAAACATCATTGTACATTGAAATTTCTGCTTGCGTATGCTTTAGAAGCAAGAATTAAGAGGACTACATTCATTATTTCAGCTGAAAAATGCTTAGTTTATGATTTATAGTCAACATTAATGAAATGTTCCAAACAAGCGTTTTCAGCCCGAGTGGAGCACATTTTGACCCTTTTTTTAAAAACATCATTGTACATTGAAATTTCTGCTTGCGTATGCTTTAGAAGCAAGAATTAAGAGGACTACATTCATTATTTCAGCTGAAAAATGCTTAGTTTTTGATTTGTAGTCAACATTAATGAAATGTCCCCAACAGCGTTTTCAGCCCGAGTGGAGCGCATTTTGACTGTTTTTTTTAAAAACATCATTGTACATTGAAATTTCTGCTTGCGTATGCTTTAGAAGCAAGAATTAAGAGGACTACATTCATTATTTCAGCTGAAAAATGCTTAGTTTATGATTTATAGTCAACATTAAGGAAATGTTCCGAACAAGCGTTTTCAGCCCGAGTGGAGCACATTTTGACCGTTTTTTAAAAAACATCATTGTACATTGAAATTTCTTTTTGCGTATGCTTTAGAAGCAAGAATTAAGAGGACTACATTCATTATTTCAGCTGAAAAATGCTTAGTTTATGATTTATAGTCAACATTAATGTCATGTCCCAAACAAGCGTTTTCAGCCCGAGTGGAGCACATTTTGACTGTTTTTTTAAAAACATCATTGTACATTGAAATTTCTGCTTGCGTATGCTTTAGAAGCAAGAATTAAGAGGACTACATTCATTATTTCAGCTGAAAAATGCTTAGTTTATGATTTATAGTCAACATTAATGAAATGTTCCAAACAAGCGTTTTCAGCCCGAGTGGAGCACATTTTGACCCTTTTTTTAAAAACATCATTGTACATTGAAATTTCTGCTTGCGTATGCTTTAGAAGCAAGAATTAAGAGGACTACATTCATTATTTCAGCTGAAAAATGCTTAATTTTTGATTTGTAGTCAACATTAATGAAATGTCCCCAACAGCGTTTTCAGCCCGAGTGGAGCGCATTTTGACTGTTTTTTTTAAAAACATCATTGTACATTGAAATTTCTGCTTGCGTATGCTTTAGAAGCAAGAATTAAGAGGACTACATTCATTATTTCAGCTGAAAAATGCTTAGTTTATGATTTATAGTCAACATTAATGAAATGTCCCCAACAGCGTTTTCAGCCCGAGTGGAGCACATTTTGACTGTTTTTTTAAAAACATCATTGTACATTGAAATTTCTGCTTGCGAATGCTTTAGAAGCAAGAATTAAGAGGACTACATTCATTATTTCAGCTGAAAAATGCTTAGTTTTTGATTTGTAGTCAACATTAATGAAATGTCCCCAACAGCGTTTTCAGCCCGAGTGGAGCACATTTTGACCCTTTTTTTTAAAAACATCATTGTACATTGAAATTTCTGCTTGCGTATGCTTTAGAAGCAAGAATTAAGAGGACTACATTCATTATTTCAGCTGAAAAATGCTTAGTTTATGATTTATAGTCAACATTAAGGAAATGTTCCGAACAAGCGTTTTCAGCCCGAGTGGAGCACATTTTGACCGTTTTTTTAAAAACATCATTGTACATTGAAATTTCTGCTTGCGTATGCTTTAGAAGCAAGAATTAAGAGGACTACATTCATTATTTCAGCTGAAAAATGCTTAGTTTATGATTTATAGTCAACATTAATGAAATGTCCCCAACAGCGTTTTCAGCCCGAGTGGAGCGCATTTTGACTGTTTTTTTTAAAAACATCATTGTACATTGAAATTTCTGCTTGCGTATGCTTTAGAAGCAAGAATTAAGAGGACTACATTCATTATTTCAGCTGAAAAATGCTTAGTTTATGATTTATAGTCAACATTAATGAAATGTCCCCAACAGCGTTTTCAGCCCGAGTGGAGCACATTTTGACTGTTTTTTTAAAAACATCATTGTACATTGAAATTTCTGCTTGCGTATGCTTTAGAAGCAAGAATTAAGAGGACTACATTCATTATTTCAGCTGAAAAATGCTTAGTTTATGATTTATAGTCAACATTAATGAAATGTTCCAAACAAGCGTTTTCAGCCCGAGTGGAGCACATTTTGACCGTTTTTTTAAAAACATCATTGTACATTGAAATTTCTGCTTGCGTATGCTTTAGAAGCAAGAATTAAGAGGACTACATTCATTATTTCAGCTGAAAAATGCTTAGTTTATGATTTATAGTCAACATTAATGTCATGTCCCAAACAAGCGTTTTCAGCCCGAGTGGAGCACATTTTGACTGTTTTTTTAAAAACATCATTGTACATTGAAATTTCTGCTTGCGTATGCTTTAGAAGCAAGAATTAAGAGGACTACATTCATTATTTCAGCTGAAAAATGCTTAGTTTATGATTTATAGTCAACATTAATGAAATGTTCCAAACAAGCGTTTTCAGCCCGAGTGGAGCACATTTTGACCCTTTTTTTAAAAACATCATTGTACATTGAAATTTCTGCTTGCGTATGCTTTAGAAGCACGAATTAAGAGGACTACATTCATTATTTCAGCTGAAAAATGCTTAGTTTTTGATTTGTAGTCAACATTAATGAAATGTCCCCAACAGCGTTTTCAGCCCGAGTGGAGCGCATTTTGACTGTTTTTTTTAAAAACATCATTGTACATTGAAATTTCTGCTTGCGTATGCTTTAGAAGCAAGAATTAAGAGGACTACATTCATTATTTCAGCTGAAAAATGCTTAGTTTATGATTTATAGTCAACATTAATGAAATGTCCCCAACAGTGTTTTCAGCCCGAGTGGAGCGCATTTTGACTGTTTTTTTTAAAAACATCATTGTACATTGAAATTTCTGCTTGCGTATGCTTTAGAAGCAAGAATTAAGAGGACTACATTCATTATTTCAGCTGAAAAATGCTTAGTTTATGATTTATAGTCAACATTAAGGAAATGTTCCGAACAAGCGTTTTCAGCCCGAGTGGAGCACATTTTGACCGTTTTTTTAAAAACATCATTGTACATTGAAATTTCTGTTTGCGTATGCTTTAGAAGCAAGAATTAAGAGGACTACATTCATTATTTCAGCTGAAAAATGCTTAGTTTATGATTTATAGTCAACATTAATGTAATGTCCCAAACAAGCGTTTTCAGCCCGAGTGGAGCACATTTTGACTGTTTTTTTAAAAACATCATTGTACATTGAAATTTCTGCTTGCGTATGCTTTAGAAGCAAGAATTAAGAGGACTACATTCATTATTTCAGCTGAAAAATGCTTAGTTTATGATTTATAGTCAACATTAATGAAATGTCCCCAACAGCGTTTTCAGCCCGAGTGGAGCACATTTTGACTGTTTTTTTAAAAACATCATTGTACATTGAAATTTCTGCTTGCGTATGCTTTAGAAGCAAGAATTAAGAGGACTACATTCATTATTTCAGCTGAAAAATGCTTAGTTTATGATTTATAGTCAACATTAATGAAATGTCCCCAACAGCGTTTTCAGCCCGAGTGGAGCACATTTTGACTGTTTTTTTAAAAACATCATTGTACATTGAAATTTCTGCTTGCGTATGCTTTAGAAGCAAGAATTAAGAGGACTACATTCATTATTTCAGCTGAAAAATGCTTAGTTTATGATTTATAGTCAACATTAATGAAATGTTCCAAACAAGCGTTTTCAGCCCGAGTGGAGCACATTTTGACCGTTTTTTTAAAAACATCATTGTACATTGAAATTTCTGCTTGCGTATGCTTTAGAAGCAAGAATTAAGAGGACTACATTCATTATTTCAGCTGAAAAATGCTTAGTTTATGATTTATAGTCAACATTAATGTCATGTCCCAAACAAGCGTTTTCAGCCCGAGTGGAGCACATTTTGACTGTTTTTTTAAAAACATCATTGTACATTGAAATTTCTGCTTGCGTATGCTTTAGAAGCAAGAATTAAGAGGACTACATTCATTATTTCAGCTGAAAAATGCTTAGTTTATGATTTATAGTCAACATTAATGAAATGTTCCAAACAAGCGTTTTCAGCCCGAGTGGAGCACATTTTGACCCTTTTTTTAAAAACATCATTGTACATTGAAATTTCTGCTTGCGTATGCTTTAGAAGCAAGAATTAAGAGGACTACATTCATTATTTCAGCTGAAAAATGCTTAGTTTTTGATTTGTAGTCAACATTAATGAAATGTCCCCAACAGCGTTTTCAGCCCGAGTGGAGCGCATTTTGACTGTTTTTTTTAAAAACATCATTGTACATTGAAATTTCTGCTTGCGTATGCTTTAGAAGCAAGAATTAAGAGGACTACATTCATTATTTCAGCTGAAAAATGCTTAGTTTATGATTTATAGTCAACATTAATGAAATGTCCCCAACAGCGTTTTCAGCCCGAGTGGAGCGCATTTTGACAGTTTTTTTTAAAAACATCATTGTACATTGAAATTTCTGCTTGCGTATGCTTTAGAAGCAAGAATTAAGAGGACTACATTCATTATTTCAGCTGAAAAATGCTTAGTTTATGATTTATAGTCAACATTAAGGAAATGTTCCGAACAAGCGTTTTCAGCCCGAGTGGAGCACATTTTGACCGTTTTTTTAAAAACATCATTGTACATTGAAATTTCTGTTTGCGTATGCTTTAGAAGCAAGAATTAAGAGGACTACATTCATTATTTCAGCTGAAAAATGCTTAGTTTATGATTTATAGTCAACATTAATGTAATGTCCCAAACAAGCGTTTTCAGCCCGAGTGGAGCACATTTTGACTGTTTTTTTAAAAACATCATTGTACATTGAAATTTCTGCTTGCGTATGCTTTAGAAGCAAGAATTAAGAGGACTACATTCATTATTTCAGCTGAAAAATGCTTAGTTTATGATTTATAGTCAACATTAATGAAATGTCCCCAACAGCGTTTTCAGCCCGAGTGGAGCACATTTTGACTGTTTTTTTAAAAACATCATTGTACATTGAAATTTCTGCTTGCGTATGCTTTAGAAGCAAGAATTAAGAGGACTACATTCATTATTTCAGCTGAAAAATGCTTAGTTTATGATTTATAGTCAACATTAATGAAATGTCCCCAACAGCGTTTTCAGCCCGAGTGGAGCACATTTTGACTGTTTTTTTAAAAACATCATTGTACATTGAAATTTCTGCTTGCGTATGCTTTAGAAGCAAGAATTAAGAGGACTACATTCATTATTTCAGCTGAAAAATGCTTAGTTTATGATTTATAGTCAACATTAATGTCATGTCCCAAACAAGCGTTTTCAGCCCGAGTGGAGCACATTTTGACTGTTTTTTTAAAAACATCATTGTACATTGAAATTTCTGCTTGCGTATGCTTTAGAAGCAAGAATTAAGAGGACTACATTCATTATTTCAGCTGAAAAATGCTTAGTTTATGATTTATAGTCAACATTAAGGAAATGTTCCAAACAAGCGTTTTCAGCCCGAGTGGAGCACATTTTGACCCTTTTTTTAAAAACATCATTGTACATTGAAATTTCTGCTTGCGTATGCTTTAGAAGCAAGAATTAAGAGGACTACATTCATTATTTCAGCTGAAAAATGCTTAGTTTATGATTTATAGTCAACATTAATGTCATGTCCCAAACAAGCGTTTTCAGCCCGAGTGGAGCACATTTTGACTGTTTTTTTAAAAACATCATTGTACATTGAAATTTCTGCTTGCGTATGCTTTAGAAGCAAGAATTAAGAGGACTACATTCATTATTTCAGCTGAAAAATGCTTAGTTTATGATTTATAGTCAACATTAATGAAATGTTCCAAACAAGCGTTTTCAGCCCGAGTGGAGCACATTTTGACCCTTTTTTTAAAAACATCATTGTACATTGAAATTTCTGCTTGCGTATGCTTTAGAAGCAAGAATTAAGAGGACTACATTCATTATTTCAGCTGAAAAATGCTTAGTTTATGATTTATAGTCAACATTAATGTCATGTCCCAAACAAGCGTTTTCAGCCCGAGTGGAGCACATTTTGACTGTTTTTTTAAAAACATCATTGTACATTGAAATTTCTGCTTGCGTATGCTTTAGAAGCAAGAATTAAGAGGACTACATTCATTATTTCAGCTGAAAAATGCTTAGTTTATGATTTATAGTCAACATTAATGAAATGTTCCAAACAAGCGTTTTCAGCCCGAGTGGAGCACATTTTGACCCTTTTTTTAAAAACATCATTGTACATTGAAATTTCTGCTTGCGTATGCTTTAGAAGCAAGAATTAAGAGGACTACATTCATTATTTCAGCTGAAAAATGCTTAGTTTTTGATTTGTAGTCAACATTAATGAAATGTCCCCAACAGCGTTTTCAGCCCGAGTGGAGCGCATTTTGACTGTTTTTTTTAAAAACATCATTGTACATTGAAATTTCTGCTTGCGTATGCTTTAGAAGCAAGAATTAAGAGGACTACATTCATTATTTCAGCTGAAAAATGCTTAGTTTATGATTTATAGTCAACATTAAGGAAATGTTCCGAACAAGCGTTTTCAGCCCGAGTGGAGCACATTTTGACCGTTTTTTAAAAAACATCATTGTACATTGAAATTTCTTTTTGCGTATGCTTTAGAAGCAAGAATTAAGAGGACTACATTCATTATTTCAGCTGAAAAATGCTTAGTTTATGATTTATAGTCAACATTAATGTAATGTCCCAAACAAGCGTTTTCAGCCCGAGTGGAGCACATTTTGACTGTTTTTTTAAAAACATCATTGTACATTGAAATTTCTGCTTGCGTATGCTTTAGAAGCAAGAATTAAGAGGACTACATTCATTATTTCAGCTGAAAAATGCTTAGTTTATGATTTATAGTCAACATTAATGTCATGTCCCAAACAAGCGTTTTCAGCCCGAGTGGAGCACATTTTGACTGTTTTTTTAAAAACATCATTGCACATTGAAATTTCTGCTTGCGTATGCTTTAGAAGCAAGAATTAAGAGGACTACATTCATTATTTCAGCTGAAAAATGCTTAGTTTATGATTTATAGTCAACATTAATGAAATGTTCCAAACAAGCGTTTTCAGCCCGAGTGGAGCACATTTTGACCCTTTTTTTAAAAACATCATTGTACATTGAAATTTCTGCTTGCGTATGCTTTAGAAGCAAGAATTAAGAGGACTACATTCATTATTTCAGCTGAAAAATGCTTAGTTTTTGATTTGTAGTCAACATTAATGAAATGTCCCCAACAGCGTTTTCAGCCCGAGTGGAGCACATTTTGACCCTTTTTTTAAAAACATCATTGTACATTGAAATTTCTGCTTGCGTATGCTTTAGAAGCAAGAATTAAGAGGACTACATTCATTATTTCAGCTGAAAAATGCTTAGTTTATGATTTATAGTCAACATTAATGTAATGTCCCAAACAAGCGTTTTCAGCCCGAGTGGAGCACATTTTGACCGTTTTTTTAAAAACATCATTGTACATTGAAATTTCTGCTTGCGTATGCTTTAGAAGCAAGAATTAAGAGGACTACATTCATTATTTCAGCTGAAAAATGCTTAGTTTATGATTTATAGTCAACATTAATGAAATGTCCCCAACAGCGTTTTCAGCCCGAGTGGAGCACATTTTGACTGTTTTTTTAAAAACATCATTGTACATTGAAATTTCTGCTTGCGTATGCTTTAGAAGCAAGAATTAAGAGGACTACATTCATTATTTCAGCTGAAAAATGCTTAGTTTTTGATTTGTAGTCAACATTAATGAAATGTCCCCAACAGCGTTTTCAGCCCGAGTGGAGCGCATTTTGACTGTTTTTTTTAAAAACATCATTGTACATTGAAATTTCTGCTTGCGTATGCTTTAGAAGCAAGAATTAAGAGGACTACATTCATTATTTCAGCTGAAAAATGCTTAGTTTATGATTTATAGTCAACATTAATGAAATGTCCCCAACAGCGTTTTCAGCCCGAGTGGAGCACATTTTGACTGTTTTTTTAAAAACATCATTGTACATTGAAATTTCTGCTTGCGAATGCTTTAGAAGCAAGAATTAAGAGGACTACATTCATTATTTCAGCTGAAAAATGCTTAGTTTTTGATTTGTAGTCAACATTAATGAAATGTCCCCAACAGCGTTTTCAGCCCGAGTGGAGCACATTTTGACCCTTTTTTTTAAAAACATCATTGTACATTGAAATTTCTGCTTGCGTATGCTTTAGAAGCAAGAATTAAGAGGACTACATTCATTATTTCAGCTGAAAAATGCTTAGTTTATGATTTATAGTCAACATTAAGGAAATGTTCCGAACAAGCGTTTTCAGCCCGAGTGGAGCACATTTTGACCGTTTTTTTAAAAACATCATTGTACATTGAAATTTCTGCTTGCGTATGCTTTAGAAGCAAGAATTAAGAGGACTACATTCATTATTTCAGCTGAAAAATGCTTAGTTTATGATTTATAGTCAACATTAATGAAATGTCCCCAACAGCGTTTTCAGCCCGAGTGGAGCGCATTTTGACTGTTTTTTTTAAAAACATCATTGTACATTGAAATTTCTGCTTGCGTATGCTTTAGAAGCAAGAATTAAGAGGACTACATTCATTATTTCAGCTGAAAAATGCTTAGTTTATGATTTATAGTCAACATTAATGAAATGTCCCCAACAGCGTTTTCAGCCCGAGTGGAGCACATTTTGACTGTTTTTTTAAAAACATCATTGTACATTGAAATTTCTGCTTGCGTATGCTTTAGAAGCAAGAATTAAGAGGACTACATTCATTATTTCAGCTGAAAAATGCTTAGTTTATGATTTATAGTCAACATTAATGAAATGTTCCAAACAAGCGTTTTCAGCCCGAGTGGAGCACATTTTGACCGTTTTTTTAAAAACATCATTGTACATTGAAATTTCTGCTTGCGTATGCTTTAGAAGCAAGAATTAAGAGGACTACATTCATTATTTCAGCTGAAAAATGCTTAGTTTATGATTTATAGTCAACATTAATGTCATGTCCCAAACAAGCGTTTTCAGCCCGAGTGGAGCACATTTTGACTGTTTTTTTAAAAACATCATTGTACATTGAAATTTCTGCTTGCGTATGCTTTAGAAGCAAGAATTAAGAGGACTACATTCATTATTTCAGCTGAAAAATGCTTAGTTTATGATTTATAGTCAACATTAATGAAATGTTCCAAACAAGCGTTTTCAGCCCGAGTGGAGCACATTTTGACCCTTTTTTTAAAAACATCATTGTACATTGAAATTTCTGCTTGCGTATGCTTTAGAAGCACGAATTAAGAGGACTACATTCATTATTTCAGCTGAAAAATGCTTAGTTTTTGATTTGTAGTCAACATTAATGAAATGTCCCCAACAGCGTTTTCAGCCCGAGTGGAGCGCATTTTGACTGTTTTTTTTAAAAACATCATTGTACATTGAAATTTCTGCTTGCGTATGCTTTAGAAGCAAGAATTAAGAGGACTACATTCATTATTTCAGCTGAAAAATGCTTAGTTTATGATTTATAGTCAACATTAATGAAATGTCCCCAACAGCGTTTTCAGCCCGAGTGGAGCGCATTTTGACTGTTTTTTTTAAAAACATCATTGTACATTGAAATTTCTGCTTGCGTATGCTTTAGAAGCAAGAATTAAGAGGACTACATTCATTATTTCAGCTGAAAAATGCTTAGTTTATGATTTATAGTCAACATTAAGGAAATGTTCCGAACAAGCGTTTTCAGCCCGAGTGGAGCACATTTTGACCGTTTTTTTAAAAACATCATTGTACATTGAAATTTCTGTTTGCGTATGCTTTAGAAGCAAGAATTAAGAGGACTACATTCATTATTTCAGCTGAAAAATGCTTAGTTTATGATTTATAGTCAACATTAATGTAATGTCCCAAACAAGCGTTTTCAGCCCGAGTGGAGCACATTTTGACTGTTTTTTTAAAAACATCATTGTACATTGAAATTTCTGCTTGCGTATGCTTTAGAAGCAAGAATTAAGAGGACTACATTCATTATTTCAGCTGAAAAATGCTTAGTTTATGATTTATAGTCAACATTAATGAAATGTCCCCAACAGCGTTTTCAGCCCGAGTGGAGCACATTTTGACTGTTTTTTTAAAAACATCATTGTACATTGAAATTTCTGCTTGCGTATGCTTTAGAAGCAAGAATTAAGAGGACTACATTCATTATTTCAGCTGAAAAATGCTTAGTTTATGATTTATAGTCAACATTAATGAAATGTCCCCAACAGCGTTTTCAGCCCGAGTGGAGCACATTTTGACTGTTTTTTTAAAAACATCATTGTACATTGAAATTTCTGCTTGCGTATGCTTTAGAAGCAAGAATTAAGAGGACTACATTCATTATTTCAGCTGAAAAATGCTTAGTTTATGATTTATAGTCAACATTAATGTCATGTCCCAAACAAGCGTTTTCAGCCCGAGTGGAGCACATTTTGACTGTTTTTTTAAAAACATCATTGTACATTGAAATTTCTGCTTGCGTATGCTTTAGAAGCAAGAATTAAGAGGACTACATTCATTATTTCAGCTGAAAAATGCTTAGTTTATGATTTATAGTCAACATTAAGGAAATGTTCCAAACAAGCGTTTTCAGCCCGAGTGGAGCACATTTTGACCCTTTTTTTAAAAACATCATTGTACATTGAAATTTCTGCTTGCGTATGCTTTAGAAGCAAGAATTAAGAGGACTACATTCATTATTTCAGCTGAAAAATGCTTAGTTTATGATTTATAGTCAACATTAATGTCATGTCCCAAACAAGCGTTTTCAGCCCGAGTGGAGCACATTTTGACTGTTTTTTTAAAAACATCATTGTACATTGAAATTTCTGCTTGCGTATGCTTTAGAAGCAAGAATTAAGAGGACTACATTCATTATTTCAGCTGAAAAATGCTTAGTTTATGATTTATAGTCAACATTAATGAAATGTTCCAAACAAGCGTTTTCAGCCCGAGTGGAGCACATTTTGACCCTTTTTTTAAAAACATCATTGTACATTGAAATTTCTGCTTGCGTATGCTTTAGAAGCAAGAATTAAGAGGACTACATTCATTATTTCAGCTGAAAAATGCTTAGTTTTTGATTTGTAGTCAACATTAATGAAATGTCCCCAACAGCGTTTTCAGCCCGAGTGGAGCGCATTTTGACTGTTTTTTTTAAAAACATCATTGTACATTGAAATTTCTGCTTGCGTATGCTTTAGAAGCAAGAATTAAGAGGACTACATTCATTATTTCAGCTGAAAAATGCTTAGTTTATGATTTATAGTCAACATTAAGGAAATGTTCCGAACAAGCGTTTTCAGCCCGAGTGGAGCACATTTTGACCGTTTTTTAAAAAACATCATTGTACATTGAAATTTCTTTTTGCGTATGCTTTAGAAGCAAGAATTAAGAGGACTACATTCATTATTTCAGCTGAAAAATGCTTAGTTTATGATTTATAGTCAACATTAATGTAATGTCCCAAACAAGCGTTTTCAGCCCGAGTGCAGCACATTTTGACTGTTTTTTTAAAAACATCATTGTACATTGAAATTTCTGCTTGCGTATGCTTTAGAAGCAAGAATTAAGAGGACTACATTCATTATTTCAGCTGAAAAATGCTTAGTTTATGATTTATAGTCAACATTAATGTCATGTCCCAAACAAGCGTTTTCAGCCCGAGTGGAGCACATTTTGACTGTTTTTTTAAAAACATCATTGTACATTGAAATTTCTGCTTGCGTATGCTTTAGAAGCAAGAATTAAGAGGACTACATTCATTATTTCAGCTGAAAAATGCTTAGTTTATGATTTATAGTCAACATTAATGAAATGTTCCAAACAAGCGTTTTCAGCCCGAGTGGAGCACATTTTGACCCTTTTTTTAAAAACATCATTGTACATTGAAATTTCTGCTTGCGTATGCTTTAGAAGCAAGAATTAAGAGGACTACATTCATTATTTCAGCTGAAAAATGCTTAGTTTTTGATTTGTAGTCAACATTAATGAAATGTCCCCAACAGCGTTTTCAGCCCGAGTGGAGCGCATTTTGACTGTTTTTTTAAAAACATCATTGTACATTGAAATTTCTGCTTGCGAATGCTTTAGAAGCAAGAATTAAGAGGACTACATTCATTATTTCAGCTGAAAAATGCTTAGTTTTTGATTTGTAGTCAACATTAATGAAATGTCCCCAACAGCGTTTTCAGCCCGAGTGGAGCACATTTTGACTGTTTTTTTAAAAACATCATTGTACATTGAAATTTCTGCTTGCGTATGCTTTAGAAGCAAGAATTAAGAGGACTACATTCATTATTTCAGCTGAAAAATGCTTAGTTTATCATTTATAGTCAACATTAAGGAAATGTTCCAAACAAGCGTTTTCAGCCCGAGTGGAGCACATTTTGACCCTTTTTTTTAAAAACATCATTGTACATTGAAATTTCTGCTTGCGTATGCTTTAGAAGCAAGAATTAAGAGGACTACATTCATTATTTCAGCTGAAAAATGCTTAGTTTATGATTTATAGTCAACATTAATGTCATGTCCCAAACAAGCGTTTTCAGCCCGAGTGGAGCACATTTTGACTGTTTTTTTAAAAACATCATTGTACATTGAAATTTCTGCTTGCGTATGCTTTAGAAGAAAGAATTAAGAGGACTACATTCATTATTTCAGCTGAAAAATGCTTAGTTTATGATTTATAGTCAACATTAATGAAATGTTCCAAACAAGCGTTTTCAGCCCGAGTGGAGCACATTTTGACCCTTTTTTTAAAAACATCATTGTACATTGAAATTTCTGCTTACGTATGCTTTAGAAGCAAGAATTAAGAGGACTACATTCATTATTTCAGCTGAAAAATGCTTAGTTTATGATTTATAGTCAACATTAATGTCATGTCCCAAACAAGCGTTTTCAGCCCGAGTGGAGCACATTTTGACTGTTTTTTTAAAAACATCATTGTACATTGAAATTTCTGCTTGCGTATGCTTTAGAAGCAAGAATTAAGAGGACTACATTCATTATTTCAGCTGAAAAATGCTTAGTTTATGATTTATAGTCAACATTAATGAAATGTTCCAAACAAGCGTTTTCAGCCCGAGTGGAGCACATTTTGACCCTTTTTTTAAAAACATCATTGTACATTGAAATTTCTGCTTGCGTATGCTTTAGAAGCAAGAATTAAGAGGACTACATTCATTATTTCAGCTGAAAAATGCTTAGTTTTTGATTTGTAGTCAACATTAATGAAATGTCCCCAACAGCGTTTTCAGCCCGAGTGGAGCGCATTTTGACTGTTTTTTTTAAAAACATCATTGTACATTGAAATTTCTGCTTGCGTATGCTTTAGAAGCAAGAATTAAGAGGACTACATTCATTATTTCAGCTGAAAAATGCTTTGTTTATGATTTATAGTCAACATTAATGTCATGTCCCAAACAAGCGTTTTCAGCCCGAGTGGAGCACATTTTGACTGTTTTTTTAAAAACATCATTGTACATTGAAATTTCTGCTTGCGTATGCTTTAGAAGCAAGAATTAAGAGGACTACATTCATTATTTCAGCTGAAAAATGCTTAGTTTATGATTTATAGTCAACATTAATGAAATGTTCCAAACAAGCGTTTTCAGCCCGAGTGGAGCACATTTTGACCCTTTTTTTAAAAACATCATTGTACATTGAAATTTCTGCTTGCGTATGCTTTAGAAGCAAGAATTAAGAGGACTACATTCATTATTTCAGCTGAAAAATGCTTAGTTTATGATTTATAGTCAACATTAATGAAATGTTCCAAACAAGCGTTTTCAGCCCGAGTGGAGCACATTTTGACTGTTTTTTTAAAAACATCATTGTACATTGAAATTTCTGCTTGCGTATGCTTTAGAAGCAAGAATTAAGAGGACTACATTCATTATTTCAGCTGAAAAATGCTTAGTTTTTGATTTGTAGTCAACATTAATGAAATGTCCCCAACAGCGTTTTCAGCCCGAGGGGAGCGCATTTTGACTGTTTTTTTTAAAAACATCATTGTACATTGAAATTTCTGCTTGCGTATGCTTTAGAAGCAAGAATTAAGAGGACTACATTCATTATTTCAGCTGAAAAATGCTTAGTTTATGATTTATAGTCAACATTAAGGAAATGTTCCGAACAAGCGTTTTCAGCCCGAGTGGAGCACATTTTGACCGTTTTTTAAAAAACATCATTGTACATTGAAATTTCTTTTTGCGTATGCTTTAGAAGCAAGAATTAAGAGGACTACATTCATTATTTCAGCTGAAAAATGCTTAGTTTATGATTTATAGTCAACATTAATGTCATGTCCCAAACAAGCGTTTTCAGCCCGAGTGGAGCACATTTTGACTGTTTTTTTAAAAACATCATTGTACATTGAAATTTCTGCTTGCGTATGCTTTAGAAGCAAGAATTAAGAGGACTACATTCATTATTTCAGCTGAAAAATGCTTAGTTTATGATTTATAGTCAACATTAATGTCATGTCCCAAACAAGCGTTTTCAGCCCGAGTGGAGCACATTTTGACTGTTTTTTTAAAAACATCATTGTACATTGAAATTTCTGCTTGCGTATGCTTTAGAAGCAAGAATTAAGAGGACTACATTCATTATTTCAGCTGAAAAATGCTTAGTTTATGATTTATAGTCAACATTAATGAAATGTTCCAAACAAGCGTTTTCAGCCCGAGTGGAGCACATTTTGACCCTTTTTTTAAAAACATCATTGTACATTGAAATTTCTGCTTGCGTATGCTTTAGAAGCAAGAATTAAGAGGACTACATTCATTATTTCAGCTGAAAAATGCTTAGTTTTTGATTTGTAGTCAACATTAATGAAATGTCCCCAACAGCGTTTTCAGCCCGAGTGGAGCGCATTTTGACTGTTTTTTTTAAAAACATCATTGTACATTGAAATTTCTGCTTGCGTATGCTTTAGAAGCAAGAATTAAGAGGACTACATTCATTATTTCAGCTGAAAAATGCTTAGTTTATGATTTATAGTCAACATTAAGGAAATGTTCCGAACAAGCGTTTTCAGCCCGAGTGGAGCACATTTTGACCGTTTTTTAAAAAACATCATTGTACATTGAAATTTCTGTTTGCGTATGCTTTAGAAGCAAGAATTAAGAGGACTACATTCATTATTTCAGCTGAAAAATGCTTAGTTTATGATTTATAGTCAACATTAATGTAATGTCCCAAACAAGCGTTTTCAGCCCGAGTGGAGCACATTTTGACCGTTTTTTTAAAAACATCATTGTACATTGAAATTTCTGCTTGCGTATGCTTTAGAAGCAAGAATTAAGAGGACTACATTCATTATTTCAGCTGAAAAATGCTTAGTTTATGATTTATAGTCAACATTAATGAAATGTCCCCAACAGCGTTTTCAGCCCGAGTGGAGCACATTTTGACTGTTTTTTTAAAAACATCATTGTACATTGAAATTTCTGCTTGCGAATGCTTTAGAAGCAAGAATTAAGAGGACTACATTCATTATTTCAGCTGAAAAATGCTTAGTTTTTGATTTGTAGTCAACATTAATGAAATGTCCCCAACAGCGTTTTCAGCCCGAGTGGAGCACATTTTGACTGTTTTTTTTAAAAACATCATTGTACATTGAAATTTCTGCTTGCGTATGCTTTAGAAGCAAGAATTAAGAGGACTACATACATTATTTCAGCTGAAAAATGCTTAGTTTATGATTTATAGTCAACATTAAGGAAATGTTCCGAACAAGCGTTTTCAGCCCGAGTGGAGCACATTTTGACCGTTTTTTTAAAAACATCATTGTACATTGAAATTTCTGCTTGCGTATGCTTTAGAAGCAAGAATTAAGAGGACTACATTCATTATTTCAGCTGAAAAATGCTTAGTTTATGATTTATAGTCAACATTAATGAAATGTCCCCAACAGCGTTTTCAGCCCGAGTGGAGCGCATTTTGACTGTTTTTTTTAAAAACATCATTGTACATTGAAATTTCTGCTTGCGTATGCTTTAGAAGCAAGAATTAAGAGGACTACATTCATTATTTCAGCTGAAAAATGCTTAGTTTATGATTTATAGTCAACATTAAGGAAATGTTCCGAACAAGCGTTTTCAGCCCGAGTGGAGCACATTTTGACCGTTTTTTTAAAAACATCATTGTACATTGAAATTTCTGCTTGCGTATGCTTTAGAAGCAAGAATTAAGAGGACTACATTCATTATTTCAGCTGAAAAATGCTTAGTTTATGATTTATAGTCAACATTAATGTCATGTCCCAAACAAGCGTTTTCAGCCCGAGTGGAGCACATTTTGACTGTTTTTTTAAAAACATCATTGTACATTGAAATTTCTGCTTGCGTATGCTTTAGAAGCAAGAATTAAGAGGACTACATTCATTATTTCAGCTGAAAAATGCTTAGTTTATGATTTATAGTCAACATTAATGAAATGTCCCCAACAGCGTTTTCAGCCCGAGTGGAGCACATTTTGACTGTTTTTTTAAAAACATCATTGTTACATTGAAATTTCTGCTTGCGAATGCTTTAGAAGCAAGAATTAAGAGGACTACATTCATTATTTCAGCTGAAAAATGCTTAGTTTTTGATTTGTAGTCAACATTAATGAAATGTCCCCAACAGCGTTTTCAGCCCGAGTGGAGCACATTTTGACTGTTTTTTTTAAAAACATCATTGTACATTGAAATTTCTGCTTGCGTATGCTTTAGAAGCAAGAATTAAGAGGACTACATTCATTATTTCAGCTGAAAAATGCTTAGTTTTTGATTTGTAGTCAACATTAATGAAATGTCCCCAACAGCGTTTTCAGCCCGAGTGGAGCGCATTTTGACTGTTTTTTTTAAAAACATCATTGTACATTGAAATTTCTGCTTGCGTATGCTTTAGAAGCAAGAATTAAGAGGACTACATTCATTATTTCAGCTGAAAAATGCTTAGTTTATGATTTATAGTCAACATTAATGAAATGTCCCCAACAGCGTTTTCAGCCCGAGTGGAGCGCATTTTGACTGTTTTTTTTAAAAACATCATTGTACATTGAAATTTCTGCTTGCGTATGCTTTAGAAGCAAGAATTAAGAGGACTACATTCATTATTTCAGCTGAAAAATGCTTAGTTTATGATTTATAGTCAACATTAAGGAAATGTTCCGAACAAGCGTTTTCAGCCCGAGTGGAGCACATTTTGACCGTTTTTTTAAAAACATCATTGTACATTGAAATTTCTGTTTGCGTATGCTTTAGAAGCAAGAATTAAGAGGACTACATTCATTATTTCAGCTGAAAAATGCTTAGTTTATGATTTATAGTCAACATTAATGTAATGTCCCAAACAAGCGTTTTCAGCCCGAGTGGAGCACATTTTGACTGTTTTTTTAAAAACATCATTGTACATTGAAATTTCTGCTTGCGTATGCTTTAGAAGCAAGAATTAAGAGGACTACATTCATTATTTCAGCTGAAAAATGCTTAGTTTATGATTTATAGTCAACATTAATGAAATGTCCCCAACAGCGTTTTCAGCCCGAGTGGAGCACATTTTGACTGTTTTTTTAAAAACATCATTGTACATTGAAATTTCTGCTTGCGTATGCTTTAGAAGCAAGAATTAAGAGGACTACATTCATTATTTCAGCTGAAAAATGCTTAGTTTATGATTTATAGTCAACATTAATGAAATGTCCCCAACAGCGTTTTCAGCCCGAGTGGAGCACATTTTGACTGTTTTTTTAAAAACATCATTGTACATTGAAATTTCTGCTTGCGTATGCTTTAGAAGCAAGAATTAAGAGGACTACATTCATTATTTCAGCTGAAAAATGCTTAGTTTATGATTTATAGTCAACATTAATGTCATGTCCCAAACAAGCGTTTTCAGCCCGAGTGGAGCACATTTTGACTGTTTTTTTAAAAACATCATTGTACATTGAAATTTCTGCTTGCGTATGCTTTAGAAGCAAGAATTAAGAGGACTACATTCATTATTTCAGCTGAAAAATGCTTAGTTTATGATTTATAGTCAACATTAAGGAAATGTTCCAAACAAGCGTTTTCAGCCCGAGTGGAGCACATTTTGACCCTTTTTTTAAAAACATCATTGTACATTGAAATTTCTGCTTGCGTATGCTTTAGAAGCAAGAATTAAGAGGACTACATTCATTATTTCAGCTGAAAAATGCTTAGTTTATGATTTATAGTCAACATTAATGTCATGTCCCAAACAAGCGTTTTCAGCCCGAGTGGAGCACATTTTGACTGTTTTTTTAAAAACATCATTGTACATTGAAATTTCTGCTTGCGTATGCTTTAGAAGCAAGAATTAAGAGGACTACATTCATTATTTCAGCTGAAAAATGCTTAGTTTATGATTTATAGTCAACATTAATGAAATGTTCCAAACAAGCGTTTTCAGCCCGAGTGGAGCACATTTTGACCCTTTTTTTAAAAACATCATTGTACATTGAAATTTCTGCTTGCGTATGCTTTAGAAACAAGAATTAAGAGGACTACATTCATTATTTCAGCTGAAAAATGCTTAGTTTTTGATTTGTAGTCAACATTAATGAAATGTCCCCAACAGCGTTTTCAGCCCGAGTGGAGCGCATTTTGACTGTTTTTTTTAAAAACATCATTGTACATTGAAATTTCTGCTTGCGTATGCTTTAGAAGCAAGAATTAAGAGGACTACATTCATTATTTCAGCTGAAAAATGCTTAGTTTATGATTTATAGTCAACATTAAGGAAATGTTCCGAACAAGCGTTTTCAGCCCGAGTGGAGCACATTTTGACCGTTTTTTAAAAAACATCATTGTACATTGAAATTTCTGTTTGCGTATGCTTTAGAAGCAAGAATTAAGAGGACTACATTCATTATTTCAGCTGAAAAATGCTTAGTTTATGATTTATAGTCAACATTAATGTAATGTCCCAAACAAGCGTTTTCAGCCCGAGTGGAGCACATTTTGACCGTTTTTTTAAAAACATCATTGTACATTGAAATTTCTGCTTGCGTATGCTTTAGAAGCAAGAATTAAGAGGACTACATTCATTATTTCAGCTGAAAAATGCTTAGTTTATGATTTATAGTCAACATTAATGAAATGTCCCCAACAGCGTTTTCAGCCCGAGTGGAGCACATTTTGACTGTTTTTTTAAAAACATCATTGTACATTGAAATTTCTGCTTGCGAATGCTTTAGAAGCAAGAATTAAGAGGACTACATTCATTATTTCAGCTGAAAAATGCTTAGTTTTTGATTTGTAGTCAACATTAATGAAATGTCCCCAACAGCGTTTTCAGCCCGAGTGGAGCACATTTTGACTGTTTTTTTTAAAAACATCATTGTACATTGAAATTTCTGCTTGCGTATGCTTTAGAAGCAAGAATTAAGAGGACTACATACATTATTTCAGCTGAAAAATGCTTAGTTTATGATTTATAGTCAACATTAAGGAAATGTTCCGAACAAGCGTTTTCAGCCCGAGTGGAGCACATTTTGACCGTTTTTTTAAAAACATCATTGTACATTGAAATTTCTGCTTGCGTATGCTTTAGAAGCAAGAATTAAGAGGACTACATTCATTATTTCAGCTGAAAAATGCTTAGTTTATGATTTATAGTCAACATTAATGAAATGTCCCCAACAGCGTTTTCAGCCCGAGTGGAGCGCATTTTGACTGTTTTTTTTAAAAACATCATTGTACATTGAAATTTCTGCTTGCGTATGCTTTAGAAGCAAGAATTAAGAGGACTACATTCATTATTTCAGCTGAAAAATGCTTAGTTTATGATTTATAGTCAACATTAAGGAAATGTTCCGAACAAGCGTTTTCAGCCCGAGTGGAGCACATTTTGACCGTTTTTTTAAAAACATCATTGTACATTGAAATTTCTGCTTGCGTATGCTTTAGAAGCAAGAATTAAGAGGACTACATTCATTATTTCAGCTGAAAAATGCTTAGTTTATGATTTATAGTCAACATTAATGTCATGTCCCAAACAAGCGTTTTCAGCCCGAGTGGAGCACATTTTGACTGTTTTTTTAAAAACATCATTGTACATTGAAATTTCTGCTTGCGTATGCTTTAGAAGCAAGAATTAAGAGGACTACATTCATTATTTCAGCTGAAAAATGCTTAGTTTATGATTTATAGTCAACATTAATGAAATGTCCCCAACAGCGTTTTCAGCCCGAGTGGAGCACATTTTGACTGTTTTTTTAAAAACATCATTGTTACATTGAAATTTCTGCTTGCGAATGCTTTAGAAGCAAGAATTAAGAGGACTACATTCATTATTTCAGCTGAAAAATGCTTAGTTTTTGATTTGTAGTCAACATTAATGAAATGTCCCCAACAGCGTTTTCAGCCCGAGTGGAGCACATTTTGACTGTTTTTTTTAAAAACATCATTGTACATTGAAATTTCTGCTTGCGTATGCTTTAGAAGCAAGAATTAAGAGGACTACATTCATTATTTCAGCTGAAAAATGCTTAGTTTTTGATTTGTAGTCAACATTAATGAAATGTCCCCAACAGCGTTTTCAGCCCGAGTGGAGCGCATTTTGACTGTTTTTTTTAAAAACATCATTGTACATTGAAATTTCTGCTTGCGTATGCTTTAGAAGCAAGAATTAAGAGGACTACATTCATTATTTCAGCTGAAAAATGCTTAGTTTATGATTTATAGTCAACATTAATGAAATGTCCCCAACAGCGTTTTCAGCCCGAGTGGAGCGCATTTTGACTGTTTTTTTTAAAAACATCATTGTACATTGAAATTTCTGCTTGCGTATGCTTTAGAAGCAAGAATTAAGAGGACTACATTCATTATTTCAGCTGAAAAATGCTTAGTTTATGATTTATAGTCAACATTAAGGAAATGTTCCGAACAAGCGTTTTCAGCCCGAGTGGAGCACATTTTGACCGTTTTTTTAAAAACATCATTGTACATTGAAATTTCTGTTTGCGTATGCTTTAGAAGCAAGAATTAAGAGGACTACATTCATTATTTCAGCTGAAAAATGCTTAGTTTATGATTTATAGTCAACATTAATGTAATGTCCCAAACAAGCGTTTTCAGCCCGAGTGGAGCACATTTTGACTGTTTTTTTAAAAACATCATTGTACATTGAAATTTCTGCTTGCGTATGCTTTAGAAGCAAGAATTAAGAGGACTACATTCATTATTTCAGCTGAAAAATGCTTAGTTTATGATTTATAGTCAACATTAATGAAATGTCCCCAACAGCGTTTTCAGCCCGAGTGGAGCACATTTTGACTGTTTTTTTAAAAACATCATTGTACATTGAAATTTCTGCTTGCGTATGCTTTAGAAGCAAGAATTAAGAGGACTACATTCATTATTTCAGCTGAAAAATGCTTAGTTTATGATTTATAGTCAACATTAATGAAATGTCCCCAACAGCGTTTTCAGCCCGAGTGGAGCACATTTTGACTGTTTTTTTAAAAACATCATTGTACATTGAAATTTCTGCTTGCGTATGCTTTAGAAGCAAGAATTAAGAGGACTACATTCATTATTTCAGCTGAAAAATGCTTAGTTTATGATTTATAGTCAACATTAATGTCATGTCCCAAACAAGCGTTTTCAGCCCGAGTGGAGCACATTTTGACTGTTTTTTTAAAAACATCATTGTACATTGAAATTTCTGCTTGCGTATGCTTTAGAAGCAAGAATTAAGAGGACTACATTCATTATTTCAGCTGAAAAATGCTTAGTTTATGATTTATAGTCAACATTAAGGAAATGTTCCAAACAAGCGTTTTCAGCCCGAGTGGAGCACATTTTGACCCTTTTTTTAAAAACATCATTGTACATTGAAATTTCTGCTTGCGTATGCTTTAGAAGCAAGAATTAAGAGGACTACATTCATTATTTCAGCTGAAAAATGCTTAGTTTATGATTTATAGTCAACATTAATGTCATGTCCCAAACAAGCGTTTTCAGCCCGAGTGGAGCACATTTTGACTGTTTTTTTAAAAACATCATTGTACATTGAAATTTCTGCTTGCGTATGCTTTAGAAGCAAGAATTAAGAGGACTACATTCATTATTTCAGCTGAAAAATGCTTAGTTTATGATTTATAGTCAACATTAATGAAATGTTCCAAACAAGCGTTTTCAGCCCGAGTGGAGCACATTTTGACCCTTTTTTTAAAAACATCATTGTACATTGAAATTTCTGCTTGCGTATGCTTTAGAAGCAAGAATTAAGAGGACTACATTCATTATTTCAGCTGAAAAATGCTTAGTTTTTGATTTGTAGTCAACATTAATGAAATGTCCCCAACAGCGTTTTCAGCCCGAGTGGAGCGCATTTTGACTGTTTTTTTTAAAAACATCATTGTACATTGAAATTTCTGCTTGCGTATGCTTTAGAAGCAAGAATTAAGAGGACTACATTCATTATTTCAGCTGAAAAATGCTTAGTTTATGATTTATAGTCAACATTAAGGAAATGTTCCGAACAAGCGTTTTCAGCCCGAGTGGAGCACATTTTGACCGTTTTTTAAAAAACATCATTGTACATTGAAATTTCTGTTTGCGTATGCTTTAGAAGCAAGAATTAAGAGGACTACATTCATTATTTCAGCTGAAAAATGCTTAGTTTATGATTTATAGTCAACATTAATGTAATGTCCCAAACAAGCGTTTTCAGCCCGAGTGGAGCACATTTTGACCGTTTTTTTAAAAACATCATTGTACATTGAAATTTCTGCTTGCGTATGCTTTAGAAGCAAGAATTAAGAGGACTACATTCATTATTTCAGCTGAAAAATGCTTAGTTTATGATTTATAGTCAACATTAATGAAATGTCCCCAACAGCGTTTTCAGCCCGAGTGGAGCACATTTTGACTGTTTTTTTAAAAACATCATTGTACATTGAAATTTCTGCTTGCGAATGCTTTAGAAGCAAGAATTAAGAGGACTACATTCATTATTTCAGCTGAAAAATGCTTAGTTTTTGATTTGTAGTCAACATTAATGAAATGTCCCCAACAGCGTTTTCAGCCCGAGTGGAGCACATTTTGACCCTTTTTTTAAAAACATCATTGTACATTGAAATTTCTGCTTGCGTATGCTTTAGAAGCAAGAATTAAGAGGACTACATTCATTATTTCAGCTGAAAAATGCTTAGTTTATGATTTATAGTCAACATTAATGTCATGTCCCAAACAAGCGTTTTCAGCCCGAGTGGAGCACATTTTGACTGTTTTTTTAAAAACATCATTGTACATTGAAATTTCTGCTTGTGTATGCTTTAGAAGCAAGAATTAAGAGGACTACATTCATTATTTCAGCTGAAAAATGCTTAGTTTATGATTTATAGTCAACATTAATGAAATGTTCCAAACAAGCGTTTTCAGCCCGAGTGGAGCACATTTTGACCCTTTTTTTAAAAACATCATTGTACATTGAAATTTCTGCTTGCGTATGCTTTAGAAGCAAGAATTAAGAGGACTACATTCATTATTTCAGCTGAAAAATGCTTAGTTTTTGATTTGTAGTCAACATTAATGAAATGTCCCCAACAGCGTTTTCAGCCCGAGTGGAGCGCATTTTGACTGTTTTTTTTAAAAACATCATTGTACATTGAAATTTCTGCTTGCGTATGCTTTAGAAGCAAGAATTAAGAGGACTACATTCATTATTTCAGCTGAAAAATGCTTAGTTTTTGATTTGTAGTCAACATTAATGAAATGTCCCCAACAGCGTTTTCAGCCCGAGTGGAGCGCATTTTGACTGTTTTTTTTAAAAACATCATTGTACATTGAAATTTCTGCTTGCGTATGCTTTAGAAGCAAGAATTAAGAGGACTACATTCATTATTTCAGCTGAAAAATGCTTAGTTTATGATTTATAGTCAACATTAATGTCATGTCCCAAACAAGCGTTTTCAGCCCGAGTGGAGCACATTTTGACTGTTTTTTTAAAAACATCATTGTACATTGAAATTTCTGCTTGCGTATGCTTTAGAAGCAAGAATTAAGAGGACTACATTCATTATTTCAGCTGAAAAATGCTTAGTTTATGATTTATAGTCAACATTAATGAAATGTTCCAAACAAGCGTTTTCAGCCCGAGTGGAGCACATTTTGACCCTTTTTTTAAAAACATCATTGTACATTGAAATTTCTGCTTGCGTATGCTTTAGAAGCAAGAATTAAGAGGACTACATTCATTATTTCAGCTGAAAAATGCTTAGTTTATGATTTATAGTCAACATTAATGTCATGTCCCAAACAAGCGTTTTCAGCCCGAGTGGAGCACATTTTGACTGTTTTTTTAAAAACATCATTGTACATTGAAATTTCTGCTTGTGTATGCTTTAGAAGCAAGAATTAAGAGGACTACATTCATTATTTCAGCTGAAAAATGCTTAGTTTATGATTTATAGTCAACATTAATGAAATGTTCCAAACAAGCGTTTTCAGCCCGAGTGGAGCACATTTTGACCCTTTTTTTAAAAACATCATTGTACATTGAAATTTCTGCTTGCGTATGCTTTAGAAGCAAGAATTAAGAGGACTACATTCATTATTTCAGCTGAAAAATGCTTAGTTTATGATTTATAGTCAACATTAATGTAATGTCCCAAACAAGCGTTTTCAGCCCGAGTGGAGCACATTTTGACCGTTTTTTTAAAAACATCATTGTACATTGAAATTTCTGCTTGCGTATGCTTTAGAAGCAAGAATTAAGAGGACTACATTCATTATTTCAGCTGAAAAATGCTTAGTTTATGATTTATAGTCAACATTAATGAAATGTCCCCAACAGCGTTTTCAGCCCGAGTGGAGCACATTTTGACTGTTTTTTTAAAAACATCATTGTACATTGAAATTTCTGCTTGCGAATGCTTTAGAAGCAAGAATTAAGAGGACTACATTCATTATTTCAGCTGAAAAATGCTTAGTTTTTGATTTGTAGTCAACATTAATGAAATGTCCCCAACAGCGTTTTCAGCCCGAGTGGAGCACATTTTGACTGTTTTTTTAAAAACATCATTGTACATTGAAATTTCTGCTTGCGAATGCTTTAGAAGCAAGAATTAAGAGGACTACATTCATTATTTCAGCTGAAAAATGCTTAGTTTTTGATTTGTAGTCAACATTAATGAAATGTCCCCAACAGCGTTTTCAGCCCGAGTGGAGCACATTTTGACCCTTTTTTTAAAAACATCATTGTACATTGAAATTTCTGCTTGCGTATGCTTTAGAAGCAAGAATTAAGAGGACTACATTCATTATTTCAGCTGAAAAATGCTTAGTTTATGATTTATAGTCAACATTAATGAAATGTTCCAAACAAGCGTTTTCAGCCCGAGTGGAGCACATTTTGACCCTTTTTTTAAAAACATCATTGTACATTGAAATTTCTGCTTGCGTATGCTTTAGAAGCAAGAATTAAGAGGACTACATTCATTATTTCAGCTGAAAAATGCTTAGTTTATGATTTATAGTCAACATTAATGAAATGTTCCAAACAAGCGTTTTCAGCCCGAGTGGAGCACATTTTGACCCTTTTTTTAAAAACATCATTGTACATTGAAATTTCTGCTTGCGTATGCTTTAGAAGCAAGAATTAAGAGGACTACATTCATTATTTCAGCTGAAAAATGCTTAGTTTATGATTTATAGTCAACATTAATGTCATGTCCCAAACAAGCGTTTTCAGCCCGAGTGGAGCACATTTTGACTGTTTTTTTAAAAACATCATTGTACATTGAAATTTCTGCTTGCGTATGCTTTAGAAGCAAGAATTAAGAGGACTACATTCATTATTTCAGCTGAAAAATGCTTAGTTTATGATTTATAGTCAACATTAATGAAATGTTCCAAACAAGCGTTTTCAGCCCGAGTGGAGCACATTTTGACCCTTTTTTTAAAAACATCATTGTACATTGAAATTTCTGCTTGCGTATGCTTTAGAAGCAAGAATTAAGAGGACTACATTCATTATTTCAGCTGAAAAATGCTTAGTTTATGATTTATAGTCAACATTAATGAAATGTCCCCAACAGCGTTTTCAGCCCGAGTGGAGCACATTTTGACTGTTTTTTTAACAACATCATTGTACATTGAAATTTCTGCTTGCGAATGCTTTAGAAGCAAGAATTAAGAGGACTACATTCATTATTTCAGCTGAAAAATGCTTAGTTTTTGATTTGTAGTCAACATTAATGAAATGTCCCCAACAGCGTTTTCAGCCCGAGTGGAGCACATTTTGACTGTTTTTTTAAAAACATCATTGTACATTGAAATTTCTGCTTGCGTATGCTTTAGAAGCAAGAATTAAGAGGACTACATTCATTATTTCAGCTGAAAAATGCTTAGTTTATGATTTATAGTCAACATTAAGGAAATGTTCCAAACAAGCGTTTTCAGCCCGAGTGGAGCACATTTTGACCCTTTTTTTAAAAACATCATTGTACATTGAAATTTCTGCTTGCGTATGCTTTAGAAGCAAGAATTAAGAGGACTACATTCATTATTTCAGCTGAAAAATGCTTAGTTTATGATTTATAGTCAACATTAATGTCATGTCCCAAACAAGCGTTTTCAGCCCGAGTGGAGCACATTTTGACTGTTTTTTTAAAAACATCATTGTACATTGAAATTTCTGCTTGCGTATGCTTTAGAAGCAAGAATTAAGAGGACTACATTCATTATTTCAGCTGAAAAATGCTTAGTTTATGATTTATAGTCAACATTAATGAAATGTTCCAAACAAGCGTTTTCAGCCCGAGTGGAGCACATTTTGACCCTTTTTTTAAAAACATCATTGTACATTGAAATTTCTGCTTGCGTATGCTTTAGAAGCAAGAATTAAGAGGACTACATTCATTATTTCAGCTGAAAAATGCTTAGTTTATGATTTATAGTCAACATTAATGTCATGTCCCAAACAAGCGTTTTCAGCCCGAGTGGAGCACATTTTGACTGTTTTTTTAAAAACATCATTGTACATTGAAATTTCTGCTTGTGTATGCTTTAGAAGCAAGAATTAAGAGGACTACATTCATTATTTCAGCTGAAAAATGCTTAGTTTATGATTTATAGTCAACATTAATGAAATGTTCCAAACAAGCGTTTTCAGCCCGAGTGGAGCACATTTTGACCCTTTTTTTAAAAACATCATTGTACATTGAAATTTCTGCTTGCGTATGCTTTAGAAGCAAGAATTAAGAGGACTACATTCATTATTTCAGCTGAAAAATGCTTAGTTTTTGATTTGTAGTCAACATTAATGAAATGTCCCCAACAGCGTTTTCAGCCCGAGTGGAGCGCATTTTGACTGTTTTTTTTAAAAACATCATTGTACATTGAAATTTCTGCTTGCGTATGCTTTAGAAGCAAGAATTAAGAGGACTACATTCATTATTTCAGCTGAAAAATGCTTAGTTTTTGATTTGTAGTCAACATTAATGAAATGTCCCCAACAGCGTTTTCAGCCCGAGTGGAGCGCATTTTGACTGTTTTTTTTAAAAACATCATTGTACATTGAAATTTCTGCTTGCGTATGCTTTAGAAGCAAGAATTAAGAGGACTACATTCATTATTTCAGCTGAAAAATGCTTAGTTTATGATTTATAGTCAACATTAAGGAAATGTTCCGAACAAGCGTTTTCAGCCCGAGTGGAGCACATTTTGACCGTTTTTTTAAAAACATCATTGTACATTGAAATTTCTGTTTGCGTATGCTTTAGAAGCAAGAATTAAGAGGACTACATTCATTATTTCAGCTGAAAAATGCTTAGTTTATGATTTATAGTCAACATTAATGTAATGTCCCAAACAAGCGTTTTCAGCCCGAGTGGAGCACATTTTGACCGTTTTTTTTAAAAACATCATTGTACATTGAAATTTCTGCTTGCGTATGCTTTAGAAGCAAGAATTAAGAGGACTACATTCATTATTTCAGCTGAAAAATGCTTAGTTTATGATTTATAGTCAACATTAATGAAATGTCCCCAACAGCGTTTTCAGCCCGAGTGGAGCACATTTTGACTGTTTTTTTAAAAACATCATTGTACATTGAAATTTCTGCTTGCGTATGCTTTAGAAGCAAGAATTAAGAGGACTACATTCATTATTTCAGCTGAAAAATGCTTAGTTTATGATTTATAGTCAACATTAATGAAATGTTCCAAACAAGCGTTTTCAGCCCGAGTGGAGCACATTTTGACCCTTTTTTTAAAAACATCATTGTACATTGAAATTTCTGCTTGCGTATGCTTTAGAAGCAAGAATTAAGAGGACTACATTCATTATTTCAGCTGAAAAATGCTTAGTTTATGATTTATAGTCAACATTAATGAAATGTTCCAAACAAGCGTTTTCAGCCCGAGTGGAGCACATTTTGACCCTTTTTTTAAAAACATCATTGTACATTGAAATTTCTGCTTGCGTATGCTTTAGAAGCAAGAATTAAGAGGACTACATTCATTATTTCAGCTGAAAAATGCTTAGTTTATGATTTATAGTCAACATTAATGTCATGTCCCAAACAAGCGTTTTCAGCCCGAGTGGAGCACATTTTGACTGTTTTTTTAAAAACATCATTGTACATTGAAATTTCTGCTTGCGTATGCTTTAGAAGCAAGAATTAAGAGGACTACATTCATTATTTCAGCTGAAAAATGCTTAGTTTATGATTTATAGTCAACATTAATGAAATGTTCCAAACAAGCGTTTTCAGCCCGAGTGGAGCACATTTTGACCCTTTTTTTAAAAACATCATTGTACATTGAAATTTCTGCTTGCGTATGCTTTAGAAGCAAGAATTAAGAGGACTACATTCATTATTTCAGCTGAAAAATGCTTAGTTTATGATTTATAGTCAACATTAATGAAATGTTCCAAACAAGCGTTTTCAGCCCGAGTGGAGTACATTTTGACCCTTTTTTTAAAAACATCATTGTACATTGAAATTTCTGCTTGCGTATGCTTTAGAAGCAAGAATTAAGAGGACTACATTCATTATTTCAGCTGAAAAATGCTTAGTTTTTGATTTGTAGTCAACATTAATGAAATGTCCCCAACAGCGTTTTCAGCCCGAGTGGAGCGCATTTTGACTGTTTTTTTTAAAAACATCATTGTACATTGAAATTTCTGCTTGCGTATGCTTTAGAAGCAAGAATTAAGAGGACTACATTCATTATTTCAGCTGAAAAATGCTTAGTTTATGATTTATAGTCAACATTAAGGAAATGTTCCGAACAAGCGTTTTCAGCCCGAGTGGAGCACATTTTGACCGTTTTTTTAAAAACATCATTGTACATTGAAATTTCTGTTTGCGTATGCTTTAGAAGCAAGAATTAAGAGGACTACATTCATTATTTCAGCTGAAAAATGCTTAGTTTATGATTTATAGTCAACATTAATGTAATGTCCCAAACAAGCGTTTTCAGCCCGAGTGGAGCACATTTTGACCGTTTTTTTAAAAACATCATTGTACATTGAAATTTCTGCTTGCGTATGCTTTAGAAGCAAGAATTAAGAGGACTACATTCATTATTTCAGCTGAAAAATGCTTAGTTTATGATTTATAGTCAACATTAATGAAATGTCCCCAACAGCGTTTTCAGCCCGAGTGGAGCACATTTTGACTGTTTTTTTAAAAACATCATTGTACATTGAAATTTCTGCTTGCGTATGCTTTAGAAGCAAGAATTAAGAGGACTACATTCATTATTTCAGCTGAAAAATGCTTAGTTTATGATTTATAGTCAACATTAATGAAATGTTCCAAACAAGCGTTTTCAGCCCGAGTGGAGCACATTTTGACCCTTTTTTTAAAAACATCATTGTACATTGAAATTTCTGCTTGCGTATGCTTTAGAAGCAAGAATTAAGAGGACTACATTCATTATTTCAGCTGAAAAATGCTTAGTTTATGATTTATAGTCAACATTAATGAAATGTTCCAAACAAGCGTTTTCAGCCCGAGTGGAGCACATTTTGACCCTTTTTTTAAAAACATCATTGTACATTGAAATTTCTGCTTGCGTATGCTTTAGAAGCAAGAATTAAGAGGACTACATTCATTATTTCAGCTGAAAAATGCTTAGTTTATGATTTATAGTCAACATTAATGTCATGTCCCAAACAAGCGTTTTCAGCCCGAGTGGAGCACATTTTGACTGTTTTTTTAAAAACATCATTGTACATTGAAATTTCTGCTTGCGTATGCTTTAGAAGCAAGAATTAAGAGGACTACATTCATTATTTCAGCTGAAAAATGCTTAGTTTATGATTTATAGTCAACATTAATGAAATGTTCCAAACAAGCGTTTTCAGCCCGAGTGGAGCACATTTTGACCCTTTTTTTAAAAACATCATTGTACATTGAAATTTCTGCTTGCGTATGCTTTAGAAGCAAGAATTAAGAGGACTACATTCATTATTTCAGCTGAAAAATGCTTAGTTTATGATTTATAGTCAACATTAATGAAATGTTCCAAACAAGCGTTTTCAGCCCGAGTGGAGCACATTTTGACCCTTTTTTTAAAAACATCATTGTACATTGAAATTTCTGCTTGCGTATGCTTTAGAAGCAAGAATTAAGAGGACTACATTCATTATTTCAGCTGAAAAATGCTTAGTTTTTGATTTGTAGTCAACATTAATGAAATGTCCCCAACAGCGTTTTCAGCCCGAGTGGAGCACATTTTGACCCTTTTTTTAAAAACATCATTGTACATTGAAATTTCTGCTTGCGTATGCTTTAGAAGCAAGAATTAAGAGGACTACATTCATTATTTCAGCTGAAAAATGCTTAGTTTATGATTTATAGTCAACATTAAGGAAATGTTCCGAACAAGCGTTTTCAGCCCGAGTGGAGCACATTTTGACCCTTTTTTTAAAAACATCATTGTACATTGAAATTTCTGCTTGCGTATGCTTTAGAAGCAAGAATTAAGAGGACTACATTCATTATTTCAGCTGAAAAATGCTTAGTTTTTGATTTGTAGTCAACATTAATGAAATGTCCCCAACAGCGTTTTCAGCCCGAGTGGAGCGCATTTTGACTGTTTTTTTTAAAAACATCATTGTACATTGAAATTTCTGCTTGCGTATGCTTTAGAAGCAAGAATTAAGAGGACTACATTCATTATTTCAGCTGAAAAATGCTTAGTTTTTGATTTGTAGTCAACATTAATGAAATGTCCCCAACAGCGTTTTCAGCCCGAGTGGAGCGCATTTTGACTGTTTTTTTTAAAAACATCATTGTACATTGAAATTTCTGCTTGCGTATGCTTTAGAAGCAAGAATTAAGAGGACTACATTCATTATTTCAGCTGAAAAATGCTTAGTTTATGATTTATAGTCAACATTAATGTCATGTCCCAAACAAGCGTTTTCAGCCCGAGTGGAGCACATTTTGACTGTTTTTTTAAAAACATCATTGTACATTGAAATTTCTGCTTGCGTATGCTTTAGAAGCAAGAATTAAGAGGACTACATTCATTATTTCAGCTGAAAAATGCTTAGTTTATGATTTATAGTCAACATTAATGAAATGTTCCAAACAAGCGTTTTCAGCCCGAGTGGAGCACATTTTGACCCTTTTTTTAAAAACATCATTGTACATTGAAATTTCTGCTTGCGTATGCTTTAGAAGCAAGAATTAAGAGGACTACATTCATTATTTCAGCTGAAAAATGCTTAGTTTATGATTTATAGTCAACATTAATGTCATGTCCCAAACAAGCGTTTTCAGCCCGAGTGGAGCACATTTTGACTGTTTTTTTAAAAACATCATTGTACATTGAAATTTCTGCTTGTGTATGCTTTAGAAGCAAGAATTAAGAGGACTACATTCATTATTTCAGCTGAAAAATGCTTAGTTTATGATTTATAGTCAACATTAATGAAATGTTCCAAACAAGCGTTTTCAGCCCGAGTGGAGCACATTTTGACCCTTTTTTTAAAAACATCATTGTACATTGAAATTTCTGCTTGCGTATGCTTTAGAAGCAAGAATTAAGAGGACTACATTCATTATTTCAGCTGAAAAATGCTTAGTTTATGATTTATAGTCAACATTAATGTAATGTCCCAAACAAGCGTTTTCAGCCCGAGTGGAGCACATTTTGACCGTTTTTTTAAAAACATCATTGTACATTGAAATTTCTGCTTGCGTATGCTTTAGAAGCAAGAATTAAGAGGACTACATTCATTATTTCAGCTGAAAAATGCTTAGTTTATGATTTATAGTCAACATTAATGAAATGTCCCCAACAGCGTTTTCAGCCCGAGTGGAGCACATTTTGACTGTTTTTTTAAAAACATCATTGTACATTGAAATTTCTGCTTGCGAATGCTTTAGAAGCAAGAATTAAGAGGACTACATTCATTATTTCAGCTGAAAAATGCTTAGTTTTTGATTTGTAGTCAACATTAATGAAATGTCCCCAACAGCGTTTTCAGCCCGAGTGGAGCACATTTTGACTGTTTTTTTAAAAACATCATTGTACATTGAAATTTCTGCTTGCGAATGCTTTAGAAGCAAGAATTAAGAGGACTACATTCATTATTTCAGCTGAAAAATGCTTAGTTTTTGATTTGTAGTCAACATTAATGAAATGTCCCCAACAGCGTTTTCAGCCCGAGTGGAGCACATTTTGACCCTTTTTTTAAAAACATCATTGTACATTGAAATTTCTGCTTGCGTATGCTTTAGAAGCAAGAATTAAGAGGACTACATTCATTATTTCAGCTGAAAAATGCTTAGTTTATGATTTATAGTCAACATTAATGTCATGTCCCCAACAGCGTTTTCAGCCCGAGTGGAGCACATTTTGACTGTTTTTTTTAAAAACATCATTGTACATTGAAATTTCTGCTTGCGTATGCTTTAGAAGCAAGAATTAAGAGGACTACATTCATTATTTCAGCTGAAAAATGCTTAGTTTATGATTTATAGTCAACATTAATGAAATGTTCCAAACAAGCGTTTTCAGCCCGAGTGGAGCACATTTTGACCCTTTTTTTAAAAACATCATTGTACATTGAAATTTCTGCTTGCGTATGCTTTAGAAGCAAGAATTAAGAGGACTACATTCATTATTTCAGCTGAAAAATGCTTAGTTTATGATTTATAGTCAACATTAATGAAATGTTCCAAACAAGCGTTTTCAGCCCGAGTGGAGCACATTTTGACCCTTTTTTTAAAAACATCATTGTACATTGAAATTTCTGCTTGCGTATGCTTTAGAAGCAAGAATTAAGAGGACTACATTCATTATTTCAGCTGAAAAATGCTTAGTTTATGATTTATAGTCAACATTAATGTCATGTCCCAAACAAGCGTTTTCAGCCCGAGTGGAGCACATTTTGACTGTTTTTTTAAAAACATCATTGTACATTGAAATTTCTGCTTGCGTATGCTTTAGAAGCAAGAATTAAGAGGACTACATTCATTATTTCAGCTGAAAAATGCTTAGTTTATGATTTATAGTCAACATTAATGAAATGTTCCAAACAAGCGTTTTCAGCCCGAGTGGAGCACATTTTGACCCTTTTTTTAAAAACATCATTGTACATTGAAATTTCTGCTTGCGTATGCTTTAGAAGCAAGAATTAAGAGGACTACATTCATTATTTCAGCTGAAAAATGCTTAGTTTATGATTTATAGTCAACATTAATGAAATGTCCCCAACAGCGTTTTCAGCCCGAGTGGAGCACATTTTGACTGTTTTTTTAACAACATCATTGTACATTGAAATTTCTGCTTGCGAATGCTTTAGAAGCAAGAATTAAGAGGACTACATTCATTATTTCAGCTGAAAAATGCTTAGTTTTTGATTTGTAGTCAACATTAATGAAATGTCCCCAACAGCGTTTTCAGCCCGAGTGGAGCACATTTTGACCCTTTTTTTAAAAACATCATTGTACATTGAAATTTCTGCTTGCGTATGCTTTAGAAGCAAGAATTAAGAGGACTACATTCATTATTTCAGCTGAAAAATGCTTAGTTTATGATTTATAGTCAACATTAAGGAAATGTTCCGAACAAGCGTTTTCAGCCCGAGTGGAGCACATTTTGACCCTTTTTTTAAAAACATCATTGTACATTGAAATTTCTGCTTGCGTATGCTTTAGAAGCAAGAATTAAGAGGACTACATTCATTATTTCAGCTGAAAAATGCTTAGTTTTTGATTTGTAGTCAACATTAATGAAATGTCCCCAACAGCGTTTTCAGCCCGAGTGGAGCGCATTTTGACTGTTTTTTTTAAAAACATCATTGTACATTGAAATTTCTGCTTGCGTATGCTTTAGAAGCAAGAATTAAGAGGACTACATTCATTATTTCAGCTGAAAAATGCTTAGTTTTTGATTTGTAGTCAACATTAATGAAATGTCCCCAACAGCGTTTTCAGCCCGAGTGGAGCGCATTTTGACTGTTTTTTTTAAAAACATCATTGTACATTGAAATTTCTGCTTGCGTATGCTTTAGAAGCAAGAATTAAGAGGACTACATTCATTATTTCAGCTGAAAAATGCTTAGTTTATGATTTATAGTCAACATTAATGTCATGTCCCAAACAAGCGTTTTCAGCCCGAGTGGAGCACATTTTGACTGTTTTTTTAAAAACATCATTGTACATTGAAATTTCTGCTTGCGTATGCTTTAGAAGCAAGAATTAAGAGGACTACATTCATTATTTCAGCTGAAAAATGCTTAGTTTATGATTTATAGTCAACATTAATGAAATGTTCCAAACAAGCGTTTTCAGCCCGAGTGGAGCACATTTTGACCCTTTTTTTAAAAACATCATTGTACATTGAAATTTCTGCTTGCGTATGCTTTAGAAGCAAGAATTAAGAGGACTACATTCATTATTTCAGCTGAAAAATGCTTAGTTTATGATTTATAGTCAACATTAATGTCATGTCCCAAACAAGCGTTTTCAGCCCGAGTGGAGCACATTTTGACTGTTTTTTTAAAAACATCATTGTACATTGAAATTTCTGCTTGTGTATGCTTTAGAAGCAAGAATTAAGAGGACTACATTCATTATTTCAGCTGAAAAATGCTTAGTTTATGATTTATAGTCAACATTAATGAAATGTTCCAAACAAGCGTTTTCAGCCCGAGTGGAGCACATTTTGACCCTTTTTTTAAAAACATCATTGTACATTGAAATTTCTGCTTGCGTATGCTTTAGAAGCAAGAATTAAGAGGACTACATTCATTATTTCAGCTGAAAAATGCTTAGTTTTTGATTTGTAGTCAACATTAATGAAATGTCCCCAACAGCGTTTTCAGCCCGAGTGGAGCGCATTTTGACTGTTTTTTTTAAAAACATCATTGTACATTGAAATTTCTGCTTGCGTATGCTTTAGAAGCAAGAATTAAGAGGACTACATTCATTATTTCAGCTGAAAAATGCTTAGTTTTTGATTTGTAGTCAACATTAATGAAATGTCCCCAACAGCGTTTTCAGCCCGAGTGGAGCGCATTTTGACTGTTTTTTTTAAAAACATCATTGTACATTGAAATTTCTGCTTGCGTATGCTTTAGAAGCAAGAATTAAGAGGACTACATTCATTATTTCAGCTGAAAAATGCTTAGTTTATGATTTATAGTCAACATTAAGGAAATGTTCCGAACAAGCGTTTTCAGCCCGAGTGGAGCACATTTTGACCGTTTTTTTAAAAACATCATTGTACATTGAAATTTCTGTTTGCGTATGCTTTAGAAGCAAGAATTAAGAGGACTACATTCATTATTTCAGCTGAAAAATGCTTAGTTTATGATTTATAGTCAACATTAATGTAATGTCCCAAACAAGCGTTTTCAGCCCGAGTGGAGCACATTTTGACCGTTTTTTTTAAAAACATCATTGTACATTGAAATTTCTGCTTGCGTATGCTTTAGAAGCAAGAATTAAGAGGACTACATTCATTATTTCAGCTGAAAAATGCTTAGTTTATGATTTATAGTCAACATTAATGAAATGTCCCCAACAGCGTTTTCAGCCCGAGTGGAGCACATTTTGACTGTTTTTTTAAAAACATCATTGTACATTGAAATTTCTGCTTGCGTATGCTTTAGAAGCAAGAATTAAGAGGACTACATTCATTATTTCAGCTGAAAAATGCTTAGTTTATGATTTATAGTCAACATTAATGAAATGTTCCAAACAAGCGTTTTCAGCCCGAGTGGAGCACATTTTGACCCTTTTTTTAAAAACATCATTGTACATTGAAATTTCTGCTTGCGTATGCTTTAGAAGCAAGAATTAAGAGGACTACATTCATTATTTCAGCTGAAAAATGCTTAGTTTATGATTTATAGTCAACATTAATGAAATGTTCCAAACAAGCGTTTTCAGCCCGAGTGGAGCACATTTTGACCCTTTTTTTAAAAACATCATTGTACATTGAAATTTCTGCTTGCGTATGCTTTAGAAGCAAGAATTAAGAGGACTACATTCATTATTTCAGCTGAAAAATGCTTAGTTTATGATTTATAGTCAACATTAATGTCATGTCCCAAACAAGCGTTTTCAGCCCGAGTGGAGCACATTTTGACTGTTTTTTTAAAAACATCATTGTACATTGAAATTTCTGCTTGCGTATGCTTTAGAAGCAAGAATTAAGAGGACTACATTCATTATTTCAGCTGAAAAATGCTTAGTTTATGATTTATAGTCAACATTAATGAAATGTTCCAAACAAGCGTTTTCAGCCCGAGTGGAGCACATTTTGACCCTTTTTTTAAAAACATCATTGTACATTGAAATTTCTGCTTGCGTATGCTTTAGAAGCAAGAATTAAGAGGACTACATTCATTATTTCAGCTGAAAAATGCTTAGTTTATGATTTATAGTCAACATTAATGTCATGTCCCAAACAAGCGTTTTCAGCCCGAGTGGAGCACATTTTGACTGTTTTTTTAAAAACATCATTGTACATTGAAATTTCTGCTTGTGTATGCTTTAGAAGCAAGAATTAAGAGGACTACATTCATTATTTCAGCTGAAAAATGCTTAGTTTATGATTTATAGTCAACATTAATGAAATGTTCCAAACAAGCGTTTTCAGCCCGAGTGGAGCACATTTTGACCCTTTTTTTAAAAACATCATTGTACATTGAAATTTCTGCTTGCGTATGCTTTAGAAGCAAGAATTAAGAGGACTACATTCATTATTTCAGCTGAAAAATGCTTAGTTTTTGATTTGTAGTCAACATTAATGAAATGTCCCCAACAGCGTTTTCAGCCCGAGTGGAGCGCATTTTGACTGTTTTTTTTAAAAACATCATTGTACATTGAAATTTCTGCTTGCGTATGCTTTAGAAGCAAGAATTAAGAGGACTACATTCATTATTTCAGCTGAAAAATGCTTAGTTTTTGATTTGTAGTCAACATTAATGAAATGTCCCCAACAGCGTTTTCAGCCCGAGTGGAGCGCATTTTGACTGTTTTTTTTAAAAACATCATTGTACATTGAAATTTCTGCTTGCGTATGCTTTAGAAGCAAGAATTAAGAGGACTACATTCATTATTTCAGCTGAAAAATGCTTAGTTTATGATTTATAGTCAACATTAAGGAAATGTTCCGAACAAGCGTTTTCAGCCCGAGTGGAGCACATTTTGACCGTTTTTTTAAAAACATCATTGTACATTGAAATTTCTGTTTGCGTATGCTTTAGAAGCAAGAATTAAGAGGACTACATTCATTATTTCAGCTGAAAAATGCTTAGTTTATGATTTATAGTCAACATTAATGTAATGTCCCAAACAAGCGTTTTCAGCCCGAGTGGAGCACATTTTGACCGTTTTTTTTAAAAACATCATTGTACATTGAAATTTCTGCTTGCGTATGCTTTAGAAGCAAGAATTAAGAGGACTACATTCATTATTTCAGCTGAAAAATGCTTAGTTTATGATTTATAGTCAACATTAATGAAATGTCCCCAACAGCGTTTTCAGCCCGAGTGGAGCACATTTTGACTGTTTTTTTAAAAACATCATTGTACATTGAAATTTCTGCTTGCGTATGCTTTAGAAGCAAGAATTAAGAGGACTACATTCATTATTTCAGCTGAAAAATGCTTAGTTTATGATTTATAGTCAACATTAATGAAATGTTCCAAACAAGCGTTTTCAGCCCGAGTGGAGCACATTTTGACCCTTTTTTTAAAAACATCATTGTACATTGAAATTTCTGCTTGCGTATGCTTTAGAAGCAAGAATTAAGAGGACTACATTCATTATTTCAGCTGAAAAATGCTTAGTTTATGATTTATAGTCAACATTAATGAAATGTTCCAAACAAGCGTTTTCAGCCCGAGTGGAGCACATTTTGACCCTTTTTTTAAAAACATCATTGTACATTGAAATTTCTGCTTGCGTATGCTTTAGAAGCAAGAATTAAGAGGACTACATTCATTATTTCAGCTGAAAAATGCTTAGTTTATGATTTATAGTCAACATTAATGTCATGTCCCAAACAAGCGTTTTCAGCCCGAGTGGAGCACATTTTGACTGTTTTTTTAAAAACATCATTGTACATTGAAATTTCTGCTTGCGTATGCTTTAGAAGCAAGAATTAAGAGGACTACATTCATTATTTCAGCTGAAAAATGCTTAGTTTATGATTTATAGTCAACATTAATGAAATGTTCCAAACAAGCGTTTTCAGCCCGAGTGGAGCACATTTTGACCCTTTTTTTAAAAACATCATTGTACATTGAAATTTCTGCTTGCGTATGCTTTAGAAGCAAGAATTAAGAGGACTACATTCATTATTTCAGCTGAAAAATGCTTAGTTTATGATTTATAGTCAACATTAATGAAATGTTCCAAACAAGCGTTTTCAGCCCGAGTGGAGTACATTTTGACCCTTTTTTTAAAAACATCATTGTACATTGAAATTTCTGCTTGCGTATGCTTTAGAAGCAAGAATTAAGAGGACTACATTCATTATTTCAGCTGAAAAATGCTTAGTTTTTGATTTGTAGTCAACATTAATGAAATGTCCCCAACAGCGTTTTCAGCCCGAGTGGAGCGCATTTTGACTGTTTTTTTTAAAAACATCATTGTACATTGAAATTTCTGCTTGCGTATGCTTTAGAAGCAAGAATTAAGAGGACTACATTCATTATTTCAGCTGAAAAATGCTTAGTTTATGATTTATAGTCAACATTAAGGAAATGTTCCGAACAAGCGTTTTCAGCCCGAGTGGAGCACATTTTGACCGTTTTTTTAAAAACATCATTGTACATTGAAATTTCTGTTTGCGTATGCTTTAGAAGCAAGAATTAAGAGGACTACATTCATTATTTCAGCTGAAAAATGCTTAGTTTATGATTTATAGTCAACATTAATGTAATGTCCCAAACAAGCGTTTTCAGCCCGAGTGGAGCACATTTTGACCGTTTTTTTAAAAACATCATTGTACATTGAAATTTCTGCTTGCGTATGCTTTAGAAGCAAGAATTAAGAGGACTACATTCATTATTTCAGCTGAAAAATGCTTAGTTTATGATTTATAGTCAACATTAATGAAATGTCCCCAACAGCGTTTTCAGCCCGAGTGGAGCACATTTTGACTGTTTTTTTAAAAACATCATTGTACATTGAAATTTCTGCTTGCGTATGCTTTAGAAGCAAGAATTAAGAGGACTACATTCATTATTTCAGCTGAAAAATGCTTAGTTTATGATTTATAGTCAACATTAATGAAATGTTCCAAACAAGCGTTTTCAGCCCGAGTGGAGCACATTTTGACCCTTTTTTTAAAAACATCATTGTACATTGAAATTTCTGCTTGCGTATGCTTTAGAAGCAAGAATTAAGAGGACTACATTCATTATTTCAGCTGAAAAATGCTTAGTTTATGATTTATAGTCAACATTAATGAAATGTTCCAAACAAGCGTTTTCAGCCCGAGTGGAGCACATTTTGACCCTTTTTTTAAAAACATCATTGTACATTGAAATTTCTGCTTGCGTATGCTTTAGAAGCAAGAATTAAGAGGACTACATTCATTATTTCAGCTGAAAAATGCTTAGTTTATGATTTATAGTCAACATTAATGTCATGTCCCAAACAAGCGTTTTCAGCCCGAGTGGAGCACATTTTGACTGTTTTTTTAAAAACATCATTGTACATTGAAATTTCTGCTTGCGTATGCTTTAGAAGCAAGAATTAAGAGGACTACATTCATTATTTCAGCTGAAAAATGCTTAGTTTATGATTTATAGTCAACATTAATGAAATGTTCCAAACAAGCGTTTTCAGCCCGAGTGGAGCACATTTTGACCCTTTTTTTAAAAACATCATTGTACATTGAAATTTCTGCTTGCGTATGCTTTAGAAGCAAGAATTAAGAGGACTACATTCATTATTTCAGCTGAAAAATGCTTAGTTTATGATTTATAGTCAACATTAATGAAATGTTCCAAACAAGCGTTTTCAGCCCGAGTGGAGCACATTTTGACCCTTTTTTTAAAAACATCATTGTACATTGAAATTTCTGCTTGCGTATGCTTTAGAAGCAAGAATTAAGAGGACTACATTCATTATTTCAGCTGAAAAATGCTTAGTTTTTGATTTGTAGTCAACATTAATGAAATGTCCCCAACAGCGTTTTCAGCCCGAGTGGAGCACATTTTGACCCTTTTTTTAAAAACATCATTGTACATTGAAATTTCTGCTTGCGTATGCTTTAGAAGCAAGAATTAAGAGGACTACATTCATTATTTCAGCTGAAAAATGCTTAGTTTATGATTTATAGTCAACATTAAGGAAATGTTCCGAACAAGCGTTTTCAGCCCGAGTGGAGCACATTTTGACCGTTTTTTTAAAAACATCATTGTACATTGAAATTTCTGCTTGCGTATGCTTTAGAAGCAAGAATTAAGAGGACTACATTCATTATTTCAGCTGAAAAATGCTTAGTTTATGATTTATAGTCAACATTAATGAAATGTCCCCAACAGCGTTTTCAGCCCGAGTGGAGCGCATTTTGACTGTTTTTTTTAAAAACATCATTGTACATTGAAATTTCTGCTTGCGTATGCTTTAGAAGCAAGAATTAAGAGGACTACATTCATTATTTCAGCTGAAAAATGCTTAGTTTATGATTTATAGTCAACATTAAGGAAATGTTCCGAACAAGCGTTTTCAGCCCGAGTGGAGCACATTTTGACCGTTTTTTTAAAAACATCATTGTACATTGAAATTTCTGTTTGCGTATGCTTTAGAAGCAAGAATTAAGAGGACTACATTCATTATTTCAGCTGAAAAATGCTTAGTTTATGATTTATAGTCAACATTAATGTAATGTCCCAAACAAGCGTTTTCAGCCCGAGTGGAGCACATTTTGACTGTTTTTTTAAAAACATCATTGTACATTGAAATTTCTGCTTGCGTATGCTTTAGAAGCAAGAATTAAGAGGACTACATTCATTATTTCAGCTGAAAAATGCTTAGTTTATGATTTATAGTCAACATTAATGAAATGTCCCCAACAGCGTTTTCAACCCGAGTGGAGCACATTTTGACTGTTTTTTTAAAAACATCATTGTACATTGAAATTTCTGCTTGCGTATGCTTTAGAAGCAAGAATTAAGAGGACTACATTCATTATTTCAGCTGAAAAATGCTTAGTTTATGATTTATAGTCAACATTAATGAAATGTCCCCAACAGCGTTTTCAGCCCGAGTGGAGCACATTTTGACTGTTTTTTTAAAAACATCATTGTACATTGAAATTTCTGCTTGCGTATGCTTTAGAAGCAAGAATTAAGAGGACTACATTCATTATTTCAGCTGAAAAATGCTTAGTTTATGATTTATAGTCAACATTAATGTCATGTCCCAAACAAGCGTTTTTAGCCCGAGTGGAGCACATTTTGACTGTTTTTTTAAAAACATCATTGTACATTGAAATTTCTGCTTGCGTATGCTTTAGAAGCAAGAATTAAGAGGACTACATTCATTATTTCAGCTGAAAAATGCTTAGTTTATGATTTATAGTCAACATTAAGGAAATGTTCCAAACAAGCGTTTTCAGCCCGAGTGGAGCACATTTTGACCCTTTTTTTAAAAACATCATTGTACATTGAAATTTCTGCTTGCGTATGCTTTAGAAGCAAGAATTAAGAGGACTACATTCATTATTTCAGCTGAAAAATGCTTAGTTTATGATTTATAGTCAACATTAATGTCATGTCCCAAACAAGCGTTTTCAGCCCGAGTGGAGCACATTTTGACTGTTTTTTTAAAAACATCATTGTACATTGAAATTTCTGCTTGCGTATGCTTTAGAAGCAAGAATTAAGAGGACTACATTCATTATTTCAGCTGAAAAATGCTTAGTTTATGATTTATAGTCAACATTAATGAAATGTTCCAAACAAGCGTTTTCAGCCCGAGTGGAGCACATTTTGACCCTTTTTTTAAAAACATCATTGTACATTGAAATTTCTGCTTGCGTATGCTTTAGAAGCAAGAATTAAGAGGACTACATTCATTATTTCAGCTGAAAAATGCTTAGTTTTTGATTTGTAGTCAACATTAATGAAATGTCCCCAACAGCGTTTTCAGCCCGAGTGGAGCGCATTTTGACTGTTTTTTTTAAAAACATCATTGTACATTGAAATTTCTGCTTGCGTATGCTTTAGAAGCAAGAATTAAGAGGACTACATTCATTATTTCAGCTGAAAAATGCTTAGTTTATGATTTATAGTCAACATTAAGGAAATGTTCCGAACAAGCGTTTTCAGCCCGAGTGGAGCACATTTTGACCGTTTTTTAAAAAACATCATTGTACATTGAAATTTCTTTTTGCGTATGCTTTAGAAGCAAGAATTAAGAGGACTACATTCATTATTTCAGCTGAAAAATGCTTAGTTTATGATTTATAGTCAACATTAATGTAATGTCCCAAACAAGCGTTTTCAGCCCGAGTGGAGCACATTTTGACTGTTTTTTTAAAAACATCATTGTACATTGAAATTTCTGCTTGCGTATGCTTTAGAAGCAAGAATTAAGAGGACTACATTCATTATTTCAGCTGAAAAATGCTTAGTTTATGATTTATAGTCAACATTAATGTCATGTCCCAAACAAGCGTTTTCAGCCCGAGTGGAGCACATTTTGACTGTTTTTTTAAAAACATCATTGTACATTGAAATTTCTGCTTGCGTATGCTTTAGAAGCAAGAATTAAGAGGACTACATTCATTATTTCAGCTGAAAAATGCTTAGTTTATGATTTATAGTCAACATTAATGAAATGTTCCAAACAAGCGTTTTCAGCCCGAGTGGAGCACATTTTGACCCTTTTTTTAAAAACATCATTGTACATTGAAATTTCTGCTTGCGTATGCTTTAGAAGCAAGAATTAAGAGGACTACATTCATTATTTCAGCTGAAAAATGCTTAGTTTTTGATTTGTAGTCAACATTAATGAAATGTCCCCAACAGCGTTTTCAGCCCGAGTGGAGCGCATTTTGACTGTTTTTTTAAAAACATCATTGTACATTGAAATTTCTGCTTGCGAATGCTTTAGAAGCAAGAATTAAGAGGACTACATTCATTATTTCAGCTGAAAAATGCTTAGTTTTTGATTTGTAGTCAACATTAATGAAATGTCCCCAACAGCGTTTTCAGCCCGAGTGGAGCACATTTTGACTGTTTTTTTAAAAACATCATTGTACATTGAAATTTCTGCTTGCGTATGCTTTAGAAGCAAGAATTAAGAGGACTACATTCATTATTTCAGCTGAAAAATGCTTAGTTTATCATTTATAGTCAACATTAAGGAAATGTTCCAAACAAGCGTTTTCAGCCCGAGTGGAGCACATTTTGACCCTTTTTTTTAAAAACATCATTGTACATTGAAATTTCTGCTTGCGTATGCTTTAGAAGCAAGAATTAAGAGGACTACATTCATTATTTCAGCTGAAAAATGCTTAGTTTATGATTTATAGTCAACATTAATGTCATGTCCCAAACAAGCGTTTTCAGCCCGAGTGGAGCACATTTTGACTGTTTTTTTAAAAACATCATTGTACATTGAAATTTCTGCTTGCGTATGCTTTAGAAGAAAGAATTAAGAGGACTACATTCATTATTTCAGCTGAAAAATGCTTAGTTTATGATTTATAGTCAACATTAATGAAATGTTCCAAACAAGCGTTTTCAGCCCGAGTGGAGCACATTTTGACCCTTTTTTTAAAAACATCATTGTACATTGAAATTTCTGCTTACGTATGCTTTAGAAGCAAGAATTAAGAGGACTACATTCATTATTTCAGCTGAAAAATGCTTAGTTTATGATTTATAGTCAACATTAATGTCATGTCCCAAACAAGCGTTTTCAGCCCGAGTGGAGCACATTTTGACTGTTTTTTTAAAAACATCATTGTACATTGAAATTTCTGCTTGCGTATGCTTTAGAAGCAAGAATTAAGAGGACTACATTCATTATTTCAGCTGAAAAATGCTTAGTTTATGATTTATAGTCAACATTAATGAAATGTTCCAAACAAGCGTTTTCAGCCCGAGTGGAGCACATTTTGACCCTTTTTTTAAAAACATCATTGTACATTGAAATTTCTGCTTGCGTATGCTTTAGAAGCAAGAATTAAGAGGACTACATTCATTATTTCAGCTGAAAAATGCTTAGTTTTTGATTTGTAGTCAACATTAATGAAATGTCCCCAACAGCGTTTTCAGCCCGAGTGGAGCGCATTTTGACTGTTTTTTTTAAAAACATCATTGTACATTGAAATTTCTGCTTGCGTATGCTTTAGAAGCAAGAATTAAGAGGACTACATTCATTATTTCAGCTGAAAAATGCTTTGTTTATGATTTATAGTCAACATTAATGTCATGTCCCAAACAAGCGTTTTCAGCCCGAGTGGAGCACATTTTGACTGTTTTTTTAAAAACATCATTGTACATTGAAATTTCTGCTTGCGTATGCTTTAGAAGCAAGAATTAAGAGGACTACATTCATTATTTCAGCTGAAAAATGCTTAGTTTATGATTTATAGTCAACATTAATGAAATGTTCCAAACAAGCGTTTTCAGCCCGAGTGGAGCACATTTTGACCCTTTTTTTAAAAACATCATTGTACATTGAAATTTCTGCTTGCGTATGCTTTAGAAGCAAGAATTAAGAGGACTACATTCATTATTTCAGCTGAAAAATGCTTAGTTTATGATTTATAGTCAACATTAATGAAATGTTCCAAACAAGCGTTTTCAGCCCGAGTGGAGCACATTTTGACTGTTTTTTTAAAAACATCATTGTACATTGAAATTTCTGCTTGCGTATGCTTTAGAAGCAAGAATTAAGAGGACTACATTCATTATTTCAGCTGAAAAATGCTTAGTTTTTGATTTGTAGTCAACATTAATGAAATGTCCCCAACAGCGTTTTCAGCCCGAGGGGAGCGCATTTTGACTGTTTTTTTTAAAAACATCATTGTACATTGAAATTTCTGCTTGCGTATGCTTTAGAAGCAAGAATTAAGAGGACTACATTCATTATTTCAGCTGAAAAATGCTTAGTTTATGATTTATAGTCAACATTAAGGAAATGTTCCGAACAAGCGTTTTCAGCCCGAGTGGAGCACATTTTGACCGTTTTTTAAAAAACATCATTGTACATTGAAATTTCTTTTTGCGTATGCTTTAGAAGCAAGAATTAAGAGGACTACATTCATTATTTCAGCTGAAAAATGCTTAGTTTATGATTTATAGTCAACATTAATGTCATGTCCCAAACAAGCGTTTTCAGCCCGAGTGGAGCACATTTTGACTGTTTTTTTAAAAACATCATTGTACATTGAAATTTCTGCTTGCGTATGCTTTAGAAGCAAGAATTAAGAGGACTACATTCATTATTTCAGCTGAAAAATGCTTAGTTTATGATTTATAGTCAACATTAATGAAATGTCCCCAACAGCGTTTTCAGCCCGAGTGGAGCACATTTTGACTGTTTTTTTAAAAACATCATTGTTACATTGAAATTTCTGCTTGCGAATGCTTTAGAAGCAAGAATTAAGAGGACTACATTCATTATTTCAGCTGAAAAATGCTTAGTTTTTGATTTGTAGTCAACATTAATGAAATGTCCCCAACAGCGTTTTCAGCCCGAGTGGAGCACATTTTGACTGTTTTTTTTAAAAACATCATTGTACATTGAAATTTCTGCTTGCGTATGCTTTAGAAGCAAGAATTAAGAGGACTACATTCATTATTTCAGCTGAAAAATGCTTAGTTTTTGATTTGTAGTCAACATTAATGAAATGTCCCCAACAGCGTTTTCAGCCCGAGTGGAGCGCATTTTGACTGTTTTTTTTAAAAACATCATTGTACATTGAAATTTCTGCTTGCGTATGCTTTAGAAGCAAGAATTAAGAGGACTACATTCATTATTTCAGCTGAAAAATGCTTAGTTTATGATTTATAGTCAACATTAATGAAATGTCCCCAACAGCGTTTTCAGCCCGAGTGGAGCGCATTTTGACTGTTTTTTTTAAAAACATCATTGTACATTGAAATTTCTGCTTGCGTATGCTTTAGAAGCAAGAATTAAGAGGACTACATTCATTATTTCAGCTGAAAAATGCTTAGTTTATGATTTATAGTCAACATTAAGGAAATGTTCCGAACAAGCGTTTTCAGCCCGAGTGGAGCACATTTTGACCGTTTTTTTAAAAACATCATTGTACATTGAAATTTCTGTTTGCGTATGCTTTAGAAGCAAGAATTAAGAGGACTACATTCATTATTTCAGCTGAAAAATGCTTAGTTTATGATTTATAGTCAACATTAATGTAATGTCCCAAACAAGCGTTTTCAGCCCGAGTGGAGCACATTTTGACTGTTTTTTTAAAAACATCATTGTACATTGAAATTTCTGCTTGCGTATGCTTTAGAAGCAAGAATTAAGAGGACTACATTCATTATTTCAGCTGAAAAATGCTTAGTTTATGATTTATAGTCAACATTAATGAAATGTCCCCAACAGCGTTTTCAGCCCGAGTGGAGCACATTTTGACTGTTTTTTTAAAAACATCATTGTACATTGAAATTTCTGCTTGCGTATGCTTTAGAAGCAAGAATTAAGAGGACTACATTCATTATTTCAGCTGAAAAATGCTTAGTTTATGATTTATAGTCAACATTAATGAAATGTCCCCAACAGCGTTTTCAGCCCGAGTGGAGCACATTTTGACTGTTTTTTTAAAAACATCATTGTACATTGAAATTTCTGCTTGCGTATGCTTTAGAAGCAAGAATTAAGAGGACTACATTCATTATTTCAGCTGAAAAATGCTTAGTTTATGATTTATAGTCAACATTAATGTCATGTCCCAAACAAGCGTTTTCAGCCCGAGTGGAGCACATTTTGACTGTTTTTTTAAAAACATCATTGTACATTGAAATTTCTGCTTGCGTATGCTTTAGAAGCAAGAATTAAGAGGACTACATTCATTATTTCAGCTGAAAAATGCTTAGTTTATGATTTATAGTCAACATTAAGGAAATGTTCCAAACAAGCGTTTTCAGCCCGAGTGGAGCACATTTTGACCCTTTTTTTAAAAACATCATTGTACATTGAAATTTCTGCTTGCGTATGCTTTAGAAGCAAGAATTAAGAGGACTACATTCATTATTTCAGCTGAAAAATGCTTAGTTTATGATTTATAGTCAACATTAATGTCATGTCCCAAACAAGCGTTTTCAGCCCGAGTGGAGCACATTTTGACTGTTTTTTTAAAAACATCATTGTACATTGAAATTTCTGCTTGCGTATGCTTTAGAAGCAAGAATTAAGAGGACTACATTCATTATTTCAGCTGAAAAATGCTTAGTTTATGATTTATAGTCAACATTAATGAAATGTTCCAAACAAGCGTTTTCAGCCCGAGTGGAGCACATTTTGACTGTTTTTTTAAAAACATCATTGTACATTGAAATTTCTGCTTGCGTATGCTTTAGAAGCAAGAATTAAGAGGACTACATTCATTATTTCAGCTGAAAAATGCTTAGTTTTTGATTTGTAGTCAACATTAATGAAATGTCCCCAACAGCGTTTTCAGCCCGAGTGGAGCGCATTTTGACTGTTTTTTTTAAAAACATCATTGTACATTGAAATTTCTGCTTGCGTATGCTTTAGAAGCAAGAATTAAGAGGACTACATTCATTATTTCAGCTGAAAAATGCTTAGTTTATGATTTATAGTCAACATTAAGGAAATGTTCCGAACAAGCGTTTTCAGCCCGAGTGGAGCACATTTTGACCGTTTTTTAAAAAACATCATTGTACATTGAAATTTCTGTTTGCGTATGCTTTAGAAGCAAGAATTAAGAGGACTACATTCATTATTTCAGCTGAAAAATGCTTAGTTTATGATTTATAGTCAACATTAATGTAATGTCCCAAACAAGCGTTTTCAGCCCGAGTGGAGCACATTTTGACCGTTTTTTTAAAAACATCATTGTACATTGAAATTTCTGCTTGCGTATGCTTTAGAAGCAAGAATTAAGAGGACTACATTCATTATTTCAGCTGAAAAATGCTTAGTTTATGATTTATAGTCAACATTAATGAAATGTCCCCAACAGCGTTTTCAGCCCGAGTGGAGCACATTTTGACTGTTTTTTTAAAAACATCATTGTACATTGAAATTTCTGCTTGCGAATGCTTTAGAAGCAAGAATTAAGAGGACTACATTCATTATTTCAGCTGAAAAATGCTTAGTTTTTGATTTGTAGTCAACATTAATGAAATGTCCCCAACAGCGTTTTCAGCCCGAGTGGAGCACATTTTGACTGTTTTTTTTAAAAACATCATTGTACATTGAAATTTCTGCTTGCGTATGCTTTAGAAGCAAGAATTAAGAGGACTACATACATTATTTCAGCTGAAAAATGCTTAGTTTATGATTTATAGTCAACATTAAGGAAATGTTCCGAACAAGCGTTTTCAGCCCGAGTGGAGCACATTTTGACCGTTTTTTTAAAAACATCATTGTACATTGAAATTTCTGCTTGCGTATGCTTTAGAAGCAAGAATTAAGAGGACTACATTCATTATTTCAGCTGAAAAATGCTTAGTTTATGATTTATAGTCAACATTAATGAAATGTCCCCAACAGCGTTTTCAGCCCGAGTGGAGCGCATTTTGACTGTTTTTTTTAAAAACATCATTGTACATTGAAATTTCTGCTTGCGTATGCTTTAGAAGCAAGAATTAAGAGGACTACATTCATTATTTCAGCTGAAAAATGCTTAGTTTATGATTTATAGTCAACATTAAGGAAATGTTCCGAACAAGCGTTTTCAGCCCGAGTGGAGCACATTTTGACCGTTTTTTTAAAAACATCATTGTACATTGAAATTTCTGCTTGCGTATGCTTTAGAAGCAAGAATTAAGAGGACTACATTCATTATTTCAGCTGAAAAATGCTTAGTTTATGATTTATAGTCAACATTAATGTCATGTCCCAAACAAGCGTTTTCAGCCCGAGTGGAGCACATTTTGACTGTTTTTTTAAAAACATCATTGTACATTGAAATTTCTGCTTGCGTATGCTTTAGAAGCAAGAATTAAGAGGACTACATTCATTATTTCAGCTGAAAAATGCTTAGTTTATGATTTATAGTCAACATTAATGAAATGTCCCCAACAGCGTTTTCAGCCCGAGTGGAGCACATTTTGACTGTTTTTTTAAAAACATCATTGTTACATTGAAATTTCTGCTTGCGAATGCTTTAGAAGCAAGAATTAAGAGGACTACATTCATTATTTCAGCTGAAAAATGCTTAGTTTTTGATTTGTAGTCAACATTAATGAAATGTCCCCAACAGCGTTTTCAGCCCGAGTGGAGCACATTTTGACTGTTTTTTTTAAAAACATCATTGTACATTGAAATTTCTGCTTGCGTATGCTTTAGAAGCAAGAATTAAGAGGACTACATTCATTATTTCAGCTGAAAAATGCTTAGTTTTTGATTTGTAGTCAACATTAATGAAATGTCCCCAACAGCGTTTTCAGCCCGAGTGGAGCGCATTTTGACTGTTTTTTTTAAAAACATCATTGTACATTGAAATTTCTGCTTGCGTATGCTTTAGAAGCAAGAATTAAGAGGACTACATTCATTATTTCAGCTGAAAAATGCTTAGTTTATGATTTATAGTCAACATTAATGAAATGTCCCCAACAGCGTTTTCAGCCCGAGTGGAGCGCATTTTGACTGTTTTTTTTAAAAACATCATTGTACATTGAAATTTCTGCTTGCGTATGCTTTAGAAGCAAGAATTAAGAGGACTACATTCATTATTTCAGCTGAAAAATGCTTAGTTTATGATTTATAGTCAACATTAAGGAAATGTTCCAAACAAGCGTTTTCAGCCCGAGTGGAGCACATTTTGACCCTTTTTTTAAAAACATCATTGTACATTGAAATTTCTGCTTGCGTATGCTTTAGAAGCAAGAATTAAGAGGACTACATTCATTATTTCAGCTGAAAAATGCTTAGTTTATGATTTATAGTCAACATTAATGTCATGTCCCAAACAAGCGTTTTCAGCCCGAGTGGAGCACATTTTGACTGTTTTTTTAAAAACATCATTGTACATTGAAATTTCTGCTTGCGTATGCTTTAGAAGCAAGAATTAAGAGGACTACATTCATTATTTCAGCTGAAAAATGCTTAGTTTATGATTTATAGTCAACATTAATGAAATGTTCCAAACAAGCGTTTTCAGCCCGAGTGGAGCACATTTTGACCCTTTTTTTAAAAACATCATTGTACATTGAAATTTCTGCTTGCGTATGCTTTAGAAGCAAGAATTAAGAGGACTACATTCATTATTTCAGCTGAAAAATGCTTAGTTTTTGATTTGTAGTCAACATTAATGAAATGTCCCCAACAGCGTTTTCAGCCCGAGTGGAGCGCATTTTGACTGTTTTTTTTAAAAACATCATTGTACATTGAAATTTCTGCTTGCGTATGCTTTAGAAGCAAGAATTAAGAGGACTACATTCATTATTTCAGCTGAAAAATGCTTAGTTTATGATTTATAGTCAACATTAAGGAAATGTTCCGAACAAGCGTTTTCAGCCCGAGTGGAGCACATTTTGACCGTTTTTTAAAAAACATCATTGTACATTGAAATTTCTGTTTGCGTATGCTTTAGAAGCAAGAATTAAGAGGACTACATTCATTATTTCAGCTGAAAAATGCTTAGTTTATGATTTATAGTCAACATTAATGTAATGTCCCAAACAAGCGTTTTCAGCCCGAGTGGAGCACATTTTGACCGTTTTTTTAAAAACATCATTGTACATTGAAATTTCTGCTTGCGTATGCTTTAGAAGCAAGAATTAAGAGGACTACATTCATTATTTCAGCTGAAAAATGCTTAGTTTATGATTTATAGTCAACATTAATGAAATGTCCCCAACAGCGTTTTCAGCCCGAGTGGAGCACATTTTGACTGTTTTTTTAAAAACATCATTGTACATTGAAATTTCTGCTTGCGAATGCTTTAGAAGCAAGAATTAAGAGGACTACATTCATTATTTCAGCTGAAAAATGCTTAGTTTTTGATTTGTAGTCAACATTAATGAAATGTCCCCAACAGCGTTTTCAGCCCGAGTGGAGCACATTTTGACCCTTTTTTTAAAAACATCATTGTACATTGAAATTTCTGCTTGCGTATGCTTTAGAAGCAAGAATTAAGAGGACTACATTCATTATTTCAGCTGAAAAATGCTTAGTTTATGATTTATAGTCAACATTAATGTCATGTCCCAAACAAGCGTTTTCAGCCCGAGTGGAGCACATTTTGACTGTTTTTTTAAAAACATCATTGTACATTGAAATTTCTGCTTGTGTATGCTTTAGAAGCAAGAATTAAGAGGACTACATTCATTATTTCAGCTGAAAAATGCTTAGTTTATGATTTATAGTCAACATTAATGAAATGTTCCAAACAAGCGTTTTCAGCCCGAGTGGAGCACATTTTGACCGTTTTTTTAAAAACATCATTGTACATTGAAATTTCTGTTTGCGTATGCTTTAGAAGCAAGAATTAAGAGGACTACATTCATTATTTCAGCTGAAAAATGCTTAGTTTATGATTTATAGTCAACATTAATGTAATGTCCCAAACAAGCGTTTTCAGCCCGAGTGGAGCACATTTTGACCTTTTTTTTAAAAACATCATTGTACATTGAAATTTCTGTTTGCGTATGCTTTAGAAGCAAGAATTAAGAGGACTACATTCATTATTTCAGCTGAAAAATGCTTAGTTTATGATTTATAGTCAACATTAATGAAATGTTCCAAACAAGCGTTTTCAGCCCGAGTGGAGCACATTTTGACCGTTTTTTTAAAAACATCATTGTACATTGAAATTTCTGTTTGCGTATGCTGTAGAAGCAAGAATTAAGAGGACTACATTCATTATTTCAGCTGAAAAATGCTTAGTTTATGATTTATAGTCAACATTAATGTAATGTCCCAAACAAGCGTTTTCAGCCCGAGTGGAGCACATTTTGACTGTTTTTTTAAAAACATCATTGTACATTGGAATTTCTGCTTGCGTATGCTTTAGAAGCAAGAATTAAGAGGACTACATTCATTATTTCAGCTGAAAAATGCTTAGTTTATGATTTATAGTCAACATTAATGAAATGTCCCCAACAGCGTTTTCAGCCTGAGTGGAGCACATTTTGACTGTTTTTTTAAAAACATCATTGTACATTGAAATTTCTGCTTGCGTATGCTGTAGAAGCAAGAATTAAGAGGACTACATTCATTATTTCAGCTGAAAAATGCTTAGTTTATGATTTATAGTCAACATTAATGAAATGTCCCAAACAAGCGTTTTCAGCCCGAGTGGAGCACATTTTGACTGTTTTTTTAAAAACATCATTGTACATTGAAATTTCTGCTTGCGTATGCTTTAGAAGCAAGAATTAAGAGGACTACATTCATTATTTCAGCTGAAAAATGCTTAGTTTATGATTTATAGTCAACATTAATGAAATGTCCCAAACAAGCGTTTTCAGCCCGAGTGGAGCACATTTTGACTGTTTTTTTAAAAACATCATTGTACATTGAAATTTCTGCTTGCGTATGCTTTAGAAGCAAGAATTAAGAGGACTACATTCATTATTTCAGCTGAAAAATGCTTAATTTATGATTTATAGTCAACATTAATGAAATGTCCCAAACAAGCGTTTTCAGCCCGAGTGGAGCACATTTTGACCGTTTTTTTAAAAACATCATTGTACATTGAATTTTCTGCTTGCGTATGCTTTAGAAGCAAGAATTAAGAGGACTACATTCATTATTTCAGCTGAAAAATGCTTAGTTTATGATTTATAGTCAACATTAATGAAATGTCCCAAACAAGCGTTTTCAGCCCGAAGTGGAGCACATTTTGACTGTTTTTTTAAAAACATCATTGTACATTGAAATTTCTGCTTGCGTATGCTTTAGAAGCAAGAATTAAGAGGACTACATTCATTATTTCTGCTGAAAAATGCTTAATATATGATTTATAGTCAACATTAATAAAATGTCCCCAACAGCGTTTTCAGCCCGAGTGGAGCACATTTTGACTGTTTTTTTAAAAACATCATTGTACATTGAAATTTCTGCTTGCGTATGCTTTAGAAGCAAGAATTAAGAGGACTACATTCATTATTTCTGCTGATAAATGCTTAATTTAAGATTTTTAGTCAGCAATAATGAAATGGCCAAAACAGCGTTTTCAGCCCGAGTGGAGCACATTTTGACCCTTTTTAAAAAAACATCATTGTACAATGAAATCTCTGCTTGCGTATGCTTTAGAAGCAAGATTTAAGAGGACTACATTCATCATCTTTGCTGAAAAATGCTTAATTTAAGATTTTTAGTCAGCATTAACGAAATGGCCAAAACAGCGTTTTCAGCCCGAGTGGAGCACATTTTGACCCTTTTTAAAAAACAATGTACAATGAAATTTCTGCTTGTGTATGCTTTAGAAGCAAGAATTAAGAGGACTACATTCATCATTTCTACTGAAAAATGCTTAATTTAAGATTTTTAGTCAACAATAATGAAGTGGCCAAAACAGCGTTTTCAGCCCGAGTGGAGAACATTTTGACCCTTTTTAAAAAAAACATCACTGTACAATGAAATTTCTGCTTGCGTATGCTTTAGATGCAAGAATTAAGAGGACTACATTCATCGTTTTTGCTGAAAAATCCTTAATTTAAGATTTTTAGTCAACATTAATGAAATGTACAAAACAGCGTTTTCAGCCCGAGTGGAGCACATTTTTACCCTTTTTAAAAACCATCATTGTACAATAAAATTTATGCTTGCGTATGCTTTAGAAGCAATTATTTAGAGGACTACATTCATCATTTCTGCAAGGTGATTTTAGGCGCAGACATTAAATTACTATAGCTGTGGATCCGAAGGAAGAATTGAGCAGACAGCCGGTAAGCCCCGTTTGTTCCTCCGCGTTGCGCATGCGATGGTTGTGCGGTGGCGGAAATAGGCACGGGGGGGGGGGGGGGGGGGGGCTAAATCATTCGGTGTGTGCATTGTATTTAGTGGCTTGCTGAAGTTTATTCTTTGTTGTATTCGCGCGTTAATTAATTTAAAAGTTGGTAGTCTAATTTTAAGGCGCTGCTAGTTTAATGTCAAACGCGTACTGTGTATTTTGATTATGTAATATTGTGTATCTGGTTTTATAAGGAATGTGAAAAGAGTTAATGTTTTTTGTTTGTTTTTTACCTGTGACCAACATAACAAGGATTGAAGAAAATCAAAATAAAAAAGGAGAAAAAAAAAAAGGAAAAACAAGAATCTGGTCATTGAGTGGAACCCAGTTAGAAGCTCAGCTTTTGTACTACCCCTTCAAGTGTGAGAGAAGCACAGCAAAAAAAAAAAAAACACTTGACAGTAAAAAACTGAGCAGTTGCTGGTTGAAGAAGCATACCAAACCAGCATTGCGTCCAGGCCAGCCCGCTCCTGCTGCTGAGCCCACATCTTGCCCGCTCCTGCCAAGCTCAGTAAGCTAACGTTGTTACCAAAGCCCAGGATGGTCGAGTCGAAGTCTCTGCAACAGTTGAAGAGAGAGAGATTGACCGCCAAACAGCGGTTTACCCGACAAGCAAAGGCACTGCTAAAGTCTTGCAAGAAAATGTCGACAGAAGAACTATTGGGAGCCTTAAGCAAGGTGACATTCGAGGCTGAGAAGATATTGGAGGCAAATGAGGAAGTGGAAGCTTTCATTGAGGAAACGGAGCTTTAATCTACTGCTTAAGAGGACATCACTACTGCTAAAGAGGACATCAATGTGGATCTGAGGAAGACGACAGAAGACTGCGAACAGAAGCTTGAGGAAGTGGAAACTATTGTCCAGGAGGTGCTGTGGCGAAGTTTTGGCTGCTCCGAACGCTCATTTGCTGTGGAGGCAGCCGAAAAAGACTGGCCTTAAGCTGGAGGTATATGAACTAATGCTCAGCAACCTTGAAGGGTTGGTGAAAAAGGCAAAGGAATCCATGCACCAGTGGACTCGATGGGTTCCAGAAGAGGAACGGCCTGACTTCCAGCAGCGCATCAGGAATGTGGAGGGCTCGCTACTGGAGTTAACCTCAGAAAAAGCTACCCTACTGCTAGTAAAGCTGGAAAGTAGTTCCTCAGAGGAAGTGCCACACCAGTCACCTGCCATTACACTCAAACCAAAGGCACTACCACAGTTCTACGGCAACAAACGAGACTTCTACCCCTGGAGGAAAGAGTGGGAGGCACTCCAAAGGCAAGGGGAACCGACCGGGTCCAGGGAGGTCAAAAAGATCCAACTGCTGGGTAGCCTGGAGGACAAAGTCGTGAGGGACCTTCGCCTGTCAACATACGGGACGGCGGATGAGATCTTTCGGGTCCTCGAAAACATGTTCGGAAACAAAATGGCAATTGTGCTGGAAATCATGGAGGAGCTACAGGCACTGCCACCAGTTAAAAGTCACCATCCCAGGAAGATTGTGGACTTAATACAAATTGTGGAATAGGCCCTATTCCACCTCAGTATGACCTCAGTGGACTAGGGAACACCGGTGCCCTGAAAAATCCACTCGTCACAAAGTCCCTGGAAAGTAAGCTGCCGAAGGATTTAAAGAAAGAGTGGCTAGTCCATGTGTCAGAAGAGGAAGATCCCTCCCCTGAGGACAGGTTCGACATGCTCATTAAGTTCCTTAAAAATCAAAAGAAGATATATGGGCAAGTAGACTGTGCCGAAGAGGAGTCTGCTGGCAGAGAAAGGCCTTGAAGAGTTCCCTGTCATTATGATGATCCTGGAAGTCACCGCAAATGCTGGCCAGAAGATTGGGACTCTGATAGACTTGGCCTCTGACACAAACTACATAACTCATGAGTAAGCTGAACTTGAGGAGTGAGGATGTGACTCTTGTAGTCCATGGAGTCGGCGGGATGCAAGTGACTGTGGAGACCAAGCGGTACCTGCTAAAGATCCGGGTTTCAACTCCAAGAGGAACCCTGAGATCCCACCAGCTTGTTTGCTACGGGCTGGACAGCATTACCGAGGTGGTTTAGGGGTTGGCCTAAATCATTCGGCGTGTGTATTGTAGTTAATGGCTTGCTGAAATTTATTCTTTGTTGTATTCGCGTAATTTAAAAGTAGGTAGTCTAATTTTAAGGCACTGCTAGTTTAATGTCAAACACGTACTGTGTATTTTGATTATGTAATATTGTGTATCGGGTTTTATAAGGAATGTGAAAAGAGTTAATGTTTTTTGTTTAGGGTTTTTTACCTGTGACCAACATAACAAGGATTGAAGAAAATCAAAATAAAAAAGGAAATAAAAAAGGAAAAACAAGAGTCTGGTCATTGAGTGGAACCCAGTTAGAAGCTCAGTTTTGGTACTAACCCTTCAAGTGTGGGAGAAGCACAGCAAAAAAGTTAAAACACTTGACATTATTCGAAAATGAAATTTCTGCTTGGTTATGCTTTTTAGAAGCAAGAATATTCAGGATAACATTCATCATTTTTGCTGAACTACGTTTAGTTTATGTTTTACAGTCAACGTTAATGAAATGACCAAAACAGCGTTTTCAGCCCGAGTGGAGGACATTTTGACCCTATTTGGCAGACATCATTCTACAATGAAATTTCTGCTTGGTTATGCTTTAGAAGCAAGAATATTTAGGATAACATTAATCTTTTCTGTTGAAATATATTTAGTTTTTATTTTACAGACAACATTAATGAAATGGCCAAAACAGCGTTTTCAGCCCGAGTGAAGCACATTTTGACCCTTCTTGGCAAACATCATTCTACAACTAGATTATGTACAATTCCTCAAAAAATTGCGTGTGAAGGGCAAACAGTTGAAGGGAGAGGTGTTGCATGCTGGAGTTATGTTGAATGTTGAAGTGCTTGAACCTGTGACATCATGTGAAATATACAAAGTTGGCATTGTTTTAAATAGGCCTATCTTTGTAGAAGATAAAAGAAAAAAACAAAACATTAGGAATTGTGGGAACATTTTGAATTGTGGGAAGAGGAAAATGGAATTCATGGAACAGCGGGCTTCGGGGAAATCGATTAAAGTTGGAACATTTTGAATGAGTCAAATAATGTAGAAGATACAAGGAAATACTGAAAATGATGAATAGTTCTTTAACACTATTTTCTTCATAATATTTTTAGTAAACTCTCAATTTTCTGGTTCGTAGTTACCATTCTCCTAGTAAAATAAAAATTCTGGATGGAGCCCTGTTGTGTGTGCGCATGAGTGTGTGTATTCGTTCGTCACTTACATGGATGAATTGTCCATCCACGGTCACCGTCTCGTCATGCAGTTTTTGTTTCATGACGGATAGCATTGACGGCACAGATGAGGCATAGAGGAGCTCTCTCTGGCTGGGGCCTCCTTTTCCTCTGGTAATTGCAGTTGGGGCCCGACATCAATTTTGTGGCCCTTCTACTTATTGACAAACACGAAACTGCTGCCCTCTTTTTGACTTTGGATGCAGTTTTTACTTAGAGTCATGTGTTCTGCAACCACCTTAGCGATGAACAATGTTGTATCCATTCTGAAAGAGAAAAGCAAAAACTATTGACGTTGTTTTTTTTTTTGTATTCGATATATGTCAAAACTCATTTTGGCTCTGGGGCCGGATCTACACCTTCTGTTCTCAGGTGGATCAGTAAAAAAATGTCAACTCTAGCTTTGTTTCCCAGAACTATGTTTTATCATTAGCCTACATTTGTAGCCTATCCTACATACCTATCGTAATCACGGATGACAAGAGATCTGTTCTAAGCAAAACACATATATTCACAAACGATTGCATTAGAAAAAAATATGTTTTTGTGTTTGGTGGTGAATGTGTTAACAACGGCTTTATTTTAACAGTTGACTGAATGCAATTTTACTCCTGAACCAACTCACCACACTAACAAACCGAAGTGGAAGCTATGATTATTTAGTTTTTTGGCCTTGATTGTCATACTACTTTGAAACAAAAAATAAAACGTTATAGCAGCGCATGGCCAGTAAGATTAAGTTATATCATATTAATATTAATCGTCTTTTGCATGAAACCAGATTAATTTTATTTTTAATACACTGGACGTGAGGGATTTTTTCATATTTACTGCTCTCTAGCGGCGGAAGGGAGCATTTGTTTTGATTTCTTTTAAAAATCAAAACTTTTGATAGAGATGAACTACAGACTCGCTTTTTTCGACGGACTGAAATTTTTGCCGGGTCGAATGAAATCTAGTGTTGTAGAAATCAAAGCTTTTTGATCCACTGAATCCGTCTGAAGCAACTGTGTTGAAATGGGTCAGTATCGCGACGCACTCACATGAATCCATGTTGAGCATCACGACTGCTTCCTGAAACACTGCATCAATGGGACAGTTGTGTCAAAATGGGTCAGAGTTTCAAAGCATTTGACACAATTCAGTATGGTGACATATTTTTGATAAAACCACATTGCATTTCCATTTGACATTTGGGCAATGTATAATAAAAATACAAGAAACTATTGTAACATTCTTAGAAAACAAAAAAAAAGAAATACTTGTGCAACAAGATACTGTGATGGTACCTTGTTGCAGTTGGTTGGCAACCAGTTCAGGGCGTGCTTCATCTACTGCCTGAAGTAAGGTGGGATAGGTACCAGCAAGCCTGCGATCCTTGTCCTCACAAGGATCGCTGGCTTGCTGGAAGACAGAAAATGGATGGATCAATGGATGGATAGGTATATAATATATATAGATAGAAAATGGATGGATGAATAGGTATATAAAATGCTTCAAACACTGGAATCGATATTTATGTGTTTTACATATTTTTTTTTTTCAAAAATAAAATAATTCCTGTCACATTGGTTCCTATTTTTTGGAGTTGCAGGCATATGAAAATATATTTTAGGTACCTATTTTAGGTATGTATGTATGTAGGTATGTATGTATGTATGTATGTATGTATGTATGTATGTATGTATGTATGTATGTATGTATGTATAGTATGTACTGTACAGTATGTACATTGTGTATGCATGTATGTACACTGTACGCATGAGTGTGTACAGTACAGTAGGTATGTATAATATGTGGTGCGCATGTATGTGTATTTGTATGTATGTTTGTACAGTATGTATGTAATTTGTGAAAAATATAAATATTGCAGATGAACCAGTGCAAAAAATACATAAATATTTAGAAAAATCTCAAAATAATGAATATTTATTTTCATATATTTGCATATTACTTTGAATAACCTCTTAAATTTCTGATTAGCAGATACCATGCTCCTAGTAAAATAAATATTCTGGATGGAGCCCTGTTGTGAGTGTGTGTGTATACGTTTGTGACTCAACAAACTTACATGGATGAATTGTCCATCCACAGTCACCGTACCCTCAGGCAGCTTTTGTTTTACGTGGGCTGGTGTTGATGGCACAGATGAGGCACAGAGCAGCTCTCTGGTTTGGGCCTCCTTTTCCTCTGGTAATTGTAGTTGGGGCTCGACATGAATTTTTGTGGCCCTTCTGCTCATTGACAAACACAAAATCAATGCTCTTGTGTCTTTGGACGCAAGGTGAGGACACAGGTTTTGCCTTGACACTTATGTGTTCTGCAACCACCTTAACAATGGAGCAATGCTGTTGCCATTCTGAAAGAGAAAGCCAAAAACACGGTTTTTGATTTGATATATTCTAATTGTTTCAAGAGAGTCACTGAAACTGCATAAAGTACAACAGAAGCTCGTATCTACACAACCCCAATGTAAAATTTAGCCATCAGGTGAAGCACAGCCGCAAAGCACCCATTTAAGCAGCAAGGAAGGCTTCCATTTCAAATGTCACTTTTGCACTAAAATAAATAGTATAATAAATAGTTTTGTATTATTATTACATTACATTTCATATTTCATATTTGGACTGCATTTAAGGCATCACATATATTTTAAAATTAGGTAAATAAGAGATACTTATATAGTATAAAAAGAATTTATGTAAATTATTAAATAATCATTTTAAATTAAGAACTACAGTACTATAAATTTATTATAACGTATTCAAAATAACGAATGAGCTCATTGTAAATGAACAAAAATTATCGTGCCAAACAAGCATTGCAATATGCAACGAGATAGTTTTAGAACATACAAGAATACTTTTTTGCGAGCAATGCAATGGCATTCGGCGGAAAACGACATGGCTTTCAGTTTACATTAGCATCTTAGCTTCGTCGTTCCTTTAGTCAGTGCAGAATAGAAAAATACTTCGATCGCCCTAGAAGAGATTAACATTGGCCGAGGGTCCCCACTAGGGCTCTCACCAGACATCGCCTTTATTCTGTGACGTATTATGAACGGTCAGTCTCGTAATTCTTTTTAAACATAATTAATTTACATCTGGACAGGTAACGTTGCCACATCAAATCCGCTCTTGCATCTGCAAAATGAAATAAATAAAAAATACAGTATTTACTAGACCGATTTAGTGCTAAATTTCTTCTCCACAACTCCAACGCAAAACTGAAAGTAAAAGTAGGAAGCTATAGTGTGTTGTTGCCACTCACTCATTACAAAATAAAAAACGAGTATAAAAAATGAAACTTATGCCAACAGGCTGGATTATTAACATTAGAAAGAAAAAAAGAAACGATGTAAAAAACTATTCTGTATGGAGTCTCATGACTTCCCCCTCTGTGCTGAACAAAAGTGGGAGGCGCAGGCCACCGGCAGGTATAAGTGGGCGTTCATCAAATGTGGCTTCCCACATGGCCAGGGGGATAGTGACTGGGTTCCCCGAGTCCTCCACCACCTCCACTATGTCCACCAAGTAATCAACACGATGGTGATGTTTTTGCTTGACTCGCAGATCTGTTGAGTGGAATGATAAAATGAAGTGTCATAATGGATGAAATTCAAAACAAAATTACTGGTTGTTTACATACACACATTCCAGGCACACGCTCGCGCGAGATGGTCATCATTATACTTAACTTTCAGTTTTTAACACAAAACCTTATCATTTTGCGTTTAATGAAAGAGGACTACAGAACTCTTATTGTAATTACCATTAAAAGTCGGAATTCACAGGATTTGTGCAATTTTAAGTTCAACCATAGCTGAGTGTCTAATTTATTCCATTTATTCCAATTAGAATAGATATGAATGACTCATGAACAAAAGTGTGAGGCACAGGCCACCGGCAGGTATAAGTGGGCGCTCATCAAAAGTGGCTTCCCACACAGCCAGAGGGATGGTGACTGGGTTGACTCATGTGTTTAATTAATACCATTTATTCCAATTAGAATAGATATGAATGACTCATAGTTATGAAAATGCTTCATATTAACACCTCAATTGGAATTAAGAGGCCAAACCTAAGTTGACTTTCATTTGGATTCACAGGTGTGTTGTATTCATTTTATTAATCCAAACACACGTGTCACGTGTATGGTTCAATCAGAATAGCCAAGCTACGTCAATGGTTCTGTCTTGACTGAAATGTGTTGTGAGATTGTAGTTCACATGCTATAAATGGCAGCAAGAGCGTGACTGAGACAGAAGTACTTTGAGTACTGCATTGTTTTTGTCTTGATGTTGCTTGATAAGTATTAAAATACCTTGAACACAGGCAATTTTTGAGTACCACTGACATAGAAGCAATTAATTACTCACATCTACTTTGGTGTACTGCGTTGTGTGCATGGTGACACCGTAGTCATTGCCTCGTACACTCAAATGGGTGAAGCGATAGTTGATCCCCACAGAAACATTATTGAGGGTGGCCTCCCTCCAGAGGGTGATCTTTACAGATGCTTCATCCTGTAGTAGTTTAAAAATGCTCTGTATGTGTTGTTTGAAGTTCGACAACTGAAAATCACTAACTGTGTACTTACTTTTTGAATTGTGATTATGCACATGGGCGCATCCCGGGTGCCCCTCTGCCTCACCATCCGCATTGACTGCATCTAAAGTGGACCAAGGTAAACATAAAAGTCAAAGGCATAATTATGTGTGCTCGTGCCTAGAATGTGTGTGTATAAACAACCATGAAACTGAAAGGGAAGAAAAAAAGTCATTCGGGTGTCCTTGTAATAATCAGTTCATTGCAATAATTGTGTTAACCTGCACGTAACTGTATTTCAAATGCATTCATGTCCTTCTGGGGCAACCTCTCGACAAACCAAAGTAATGGTGAGTTTTAGTCAATCACATTTTGAACGTAAAACAAGTTGACACTTAATGAAAAACGAAAGGTATTCCAAATACAGTATTGCAAGAGAAAGCAAGTAATCGTGTTAGAACACAAAAAATGGGCATAATACACATGATGGAAATAGAATAATAGAAAAATAATTAATGAATAAAAGATTTTTTTTCACACGTTATCTTTGATGAGTGTATGTACAAGAATGTGTGTGACAGTGCTTATAGGTGCATATGTGACCTAATAAACTTACATGAGTTACTTGCCCTTCAAGGGAAACCATGCCCTCAGGCGCCTGATTTTTGATTGCCTGAGGGGTGATGGTGGCGATGGGGGGCACAGAAGGAGCTTGGCTTGGGCCTCCAGGTCAGGGGAGATGGTGAGTTGGGGACCAGAATAAATCTTCATGCCCCTCCTGCTTAGCAGGACATTTGGGGTCCGGCTATCCACACAATTACAAAAGACAAAGTTGTTGCCCTCTGTGACTTTGGCAGCCAAATCTGGAAATAGAACAAGTTTGTACACGCTTTGCCCGTCACAGAGGGCAACAACTTTGTTTTCATGAAATCCGTCCAACTCTAGCGGTCGTTAGGGCAAAAAATCCAGTTTTTGGCCGTGATGCATGTTTCTACTTTTACTGCTTTCGCGATGAGCATCTGTGTTGCCACACACTATTAGGACCGTGATATTTCATCAAATAAATTCTAAATAGTTGCCAAAACGGTACAGTTGTACCGAACCTAGTATATGCACAACATCATTTAAAGTTTAGTGGTATAATGACGCGCAATTTCCACAAGAGTGAATTGTTGAGGGGATAACCACAAAGCATCAATTTAATTTCAATTAAATAATTTCATGTCAATTAAATAGGAACGTCTGCCTTTTCTAACGTCAGCGTAATATCATGAAAAAGAAATAAATTTTCACACCAGCATTATATTACATTTATTGACTGCATTCAAAGATAGTATTATGTACAACAAAACCAAATAATGCAACAATTCCTGTATTTGTAACGAAATAAAATGTCATGAGTCAGTGGATGAAGTTGAGAGCAATGATTTTAAAGATCCATCAGGTGTCAGTGTTGAGCAACAAAAGCAACAGGTCAAGCTAGCTTAAAGCCGCACGTGGCGAGTCTGTGTGCTAGCAGAAGCGTCCACATATACATTGTGATGGAAAACAAACTACGAAATTTCAGTTGACACTTTCTTTGCACATTAACAAAATAAAAATCCCTAACATATTCCAGCACTCTGGAGGGATTTATTGTGACGAGCGGCGACAAAGCAGTGTATATAATTAAATCGAGTTTTACCCCCCCACCCCACCCCACTATTGCGTTGGAGAAAAAAAAAGGGGAAAACGTTGACGATGAAATAATGAAATGTACTGTCTATAATAGAAGAGCATAAAATAAAGACATTTCCAATGGTTCATCGACTGTTTGTAGTTTTACACAAAACGTGTTACACAATGCAAGGTAATTTTTCCTCCACCTGCTAGCCGAGAGGTTTTTTTTTTAATATATGTGGCAGAAGGCAGAATTTTTTTTCACACTGGTTTGCACCGATTTCTAACGGCATTTACAGAACATAAAACAACGTTACGGAAAATAAACCTAACACTATACATTTTGAAGTGTATAACCATGCCTTATATATTAAATATTTTCGAGTTTTTTTGTCACTTTCTTACATTTTGAGTCGGGTCAGTCGGCAAAATGTAATTTGCAGTATTTATATATTCCAAATATATATATAAAAAAAAAAAACATGTCACAGAAGTACATTCACTCGAAAAAACTGAAACACGCATAACAATAATTTTGGGAAGGTGTTACATTCGGTTTGAATTTAAGAGGAAATAATAGCCTACCTCTCTCTGTCGTCGTCAATGTGAGGTGGACTTTTTATTCCAAATAGCATAGACCCATCCCACTATCGCGTTGGAGAAATAATGGCCTACCTCTCTCTGTCGTCGTCAATGTCAAGTGAATTTTTATTCCAAGTAGCCCCACCCCTAAGTGGCAGAAAGCGGAAAAAACATTCGATTTTGGTAATGTACGTCATCTTGAAAAAAAAAGAGGGGTGATTTATTAAAGTTGTAGCGGGCTTCAAATCGGCTGTGCATACCGACTATGTGCCTATTTATTACTACTTAATAAGCATAACATCTAGAGGTACACAGGGGCTTGAGAATGCACACCATTCATAACATCACCCTTAATAATTTAATGAAGCAACCCTCAATTTCCAGAGCATTCAAAACCAATAGTTTCTTTTCTTTTACTTTTTATTTTTGCAGCCATTGATTATTAACTAATAAACGTGACTACATAAGAAATAAAGTATTTGCACTCACCAATACGGGCCCGCACAGTACCTCCATTTATAAATGAAATGGTTAAGACCGAAAGACTTTGACCGAGCAAGAACAGTTTTTGAGCACATAAAAATATATTGATTTTCTGTGTTTGCGACCTCTGCGTTTTCGCTGAGCACGTAAGGACACAACTCAAGCGTGAGCGAAGGATTTGGAGCGAGCAAAATGTTTTTCTGTGCTGGACTGACTGCTTCGGCCAAAATTCTTGTGGTAGACAAGTGTGAGCAGTCTGGGTGTTGTCCAGGTTGTCTCATGAGGTTTGAAGAGGGTAATGTGGACAAAGTGTGATTCCTTTTGATACAGCATTTTGTTGGAATAAAGTTACTGAGAAATACAAGCAGCTTGTCTAAAATGCATCAAGTAAAAGCACAAAAGAAAAACCTCTCTGAAATTGAATATCATTATATTATAATGTTTAATTATAAACATTTAATTCTCTGGATATTATAATGATTATAATATGCAGAGAATTAAATGTATTTTGTGGCATTTAACAATCTGGCCAATTTGCATCAAAGGGGTTTCCACTGTATGACACAATTTTACTGTTAAGCACTCAAGTATGCTGGCAAGTATGCTGGCAGCATAATAGATGCAACACTGAATGGTGTTAAACTGAATGCGAGAAACAAACGCGAAAAGTAATTCCTAAGAAGTTAAGAACAAAATTAGTTGGTAGAGTATGCCTGAACAGTGGAGAGTGTTTTTTTTAATGTCTTATTAAATAAATCAAGATAAGATAGTTGAATAGCTGCACAATAAGAAATGTAAAAAAAAAAAAAAAAAGGGAATAGAAACAAATCTGTTCCAGCAGCAAAGAATTTCCAATTGACTTTTTTTTCTTATTCAAACTTTAGGGCAGGGATCACCAAACTTTTTGAAACCGAGAGCAATTCTTTGGTACTGAGTAATACGAAGGACTACCAGTGGTGGCGGTTGGCAAAGAAATACCGTGCATTCGCCGGAAGAGGGCAATGTTGTATTGAAACGTAACCTAATTTTGTTCTGTTCGATTTCTATATTTTGTATTTCGGTTGAAATGGCTCCATATTATTTCTAAGTCCACTGGAGCAATAGTGTTAATTTATGGATGATTTTCAATCCGTCAGCTAGCAGAGTTTATTAAGGGTCGCGAAAGGGGCTTCCGGGAAAATCATTCACGCTGCTGTCATCAAGTCAGACGCGACGGCACGCGTATATCCGAAGACGTAAAGTGTTCCAGCTTTGTCTATGTTTAGCGGCCCAAAGTGGTATGTATGAGTTTGGTTTATGTTTAAATGCATATTATGTTGTCCGTAGCTGACATCTCTTTTGTATGTGTCAGTTCTACGGTGTGAACTGTTGCAAACAAGTGCAGTCAGTAAAGCATTAGTACGAAGAACCTTGGTGTCTCTCCCTTTTTTTGGACAAAGCCGGCATAACCAGTTTATGTGAAGACCTTGATCATGTGATTGATTTCTCACAAGAATTAAGGATCAGCTGTAGTAAATCAAGTGTAATATGTCATGTATATGTGATTTGCATAATCGTTAGTAAAATTCCTGGAAAATTACAATGGTCTATCACTTGAACTATTATAACTATTATAGCAGACCAGGTCTGCTGGTTATTCATGTGATTTTTGGGGGCGACCCAGTGCCTGCGGCCACTACGTGGATGACCCCTGCTTTAGGTAATTCAATTATGCTGGTAGCATAAACTCTCAAGCAATGTATTATTCAATGACACGGAATTCAAAGTTCAAAGGAAGTTGCATGGTAGAATAGGCTAAAAGACGGTGGAAGAGGTTGAGCAATGTCTTGTTTTCCTGTAGTTTGAACATGTTTCCCATTGGGTGAATAAACATTTAAATATGAACAAATGTTGTTTTAGTCGAGGGGGTATCATACAGTGGAAAGTCCTCATTGTAACTACAATAGTATTTCTTAATGGAGAATTAATGATAAAATAGGAGATGAATAGATGCACAGAGTAGTACAAAAAAAAAAATAATGGGAACAAATCTGGTCCAATCGCATCAAAGGTGTTTCCACTTTAAGGCACTTCCATTTTTTTTACTGTAAAGGGTAACTATACATTTAAATATGAAGAAGTACAGTGTTTTAGTAAAGGCAGTATCAAACAGTGGAAAGTCCTCATTCTAACTGCTGTAAAATTTCTTAATGAAGAATTAATGATAAAACAGATGAATTGATGCACAAAAAAAATAGCATCAAAGGTGTTTCCACTGTCTGACTCATTCATTTTATTACTGTAACGGACTCAAGTATGCTGGCAGCATTAACCGGTAACTGATGAAACACTGAATGATGCTGAACTGAATGTTGGTTACAACAGCTGAAAAGTAGTTACTAAGACAATTCGGAGGAAATTGGTTGATACAATAGGCTTAAAAACAGCAGAGGGTGTGTGCGTGTGTGTGTATGTACACACACACACACACACATTATATATATATATATATATATATATATATATATATATATATATATATATATATATATATATATATATATATATATATATATATTTTTTTTTATAACAGGCTTCTCATTTCATGACTGTACATTCGAATGTCACCTTACACCAAAAACAGAAGTGCTGCATCAGTCCATCACACTGTTTTAGCTGAGTGGTTTTCATACAGTGGAAAGACAGAATTTAATCTCATAATAACTGCTTTAAGATTTCTTAATGAAGACGTAATGATAAAATAGTGGATGAAAAGATGCACAAAGACTTATGTAAAAAAATGGATTAAAGGAATAGAAACAAATCTCTAAGATCAAACAAGCTTGTCAAAAATTTTAAGTGCAAACCATTGAAAAAGGAGACCAACAAATACAAATACAATGGTTTACGAACTCCCTCTTTTACAAACTTTTCATTTTACGAACGTGGACCGCGGCGTTTTTTGTCCCCCTCTTACGCACAAACCTTTCGTTTTACGAACAATCCAACATGCCCCAACATGCCGGTCAATGTGTCCGTACTATTTTTTTCGCTTTGCTGCATCAACAAAATCAACTGTTCTCACATGTCACGGTAACGCTGATATGCTATTGCTCTTACAATGTTACAGTCACTGTGTCAGTCACGGTGTCAGTCACGGAGATGCTGATATGCTATTGGTCGATTAAGGTCACAGTCCTGGTCTCAGTCACGGAGATGCGGATATGCTATTGGCCAGCGTCACGTCAATCAGAGAAATGCCAATGTGCTATTGGCCGAACGCCTTCATCTAGCTTGATGGCACAGCCGGTCGGTGTGTTGTGAAGACTTTGCAAACTTTATCTGTTAGACATGGCTTCTAAAATTGCGAGTGGTGGTAAAGGAAGAAATAAGAGGATGATGACAATAGAAACGAAGCAGGAGATAATAAAAAAATACGGAGGCGCACGCATAGTTAACCTTGCTCGTGAGTATGGCCGAAACCGCTCGGCATTCTTCTAAGGGCAAGACTTTCCTTGCCAGGGGACGGACCTCGGTCAACAACAAAATGGAGAGGCTTCTTCTATTATGGATTAAAGTGAAGGAAATCGCCTGTGATATGTTCTCGTTTGAGAAAAGTTTTCATTTAAGAAAATAAATAAATTCTGCGGGTTGGTCTCTGCTCCCCTCCGCCTCCACCCAGCTCAAGTCACGTCGCCCCAAAGGTAAATGTCATTTTTCCTTTGTATATTTGTTTAATTTAACTGTACAGTAGATTGTTACTATTTTTTAATATGTGTATAAAGTCATGATGTTTTTACCTAAGGTTTTTGCACGCGTTGCACGCATTCACTAATTAACATAGGTTTGGATTTCCCGTCATACGAGCAATTCGAGTTACGAGCATAGCTGCTGAACGGATTAAGTTCGTAACACGGGGGTCCACTGTAGTTGTGTGATGTGAAGCAGTACATTATAGCTTCATGTGTCAAGAGTGAGAGATTGTATTTATGTTATGGAATATTAAGATGTTACATGAAACATTGTCTGTATCAACGGCAGTGGTTAGATTTTGGAGCTGATTTGTTCTCATTCCATAATTTGCTAGGGCTGCGATTGGCTGGCAACCAGTTGAGAGTGTCCCTCACCCACTGCCGAAGACAGCTGGCATAGACACCAGCAAGTGAGCGGTCCGCGTGAGGCTATGCGCCGACAAATAGATGGATGGATATAATTTGCGAGGGTAAAAGTTAACACAGGCAATAACAAATTGAGGTAGATGTGCCTCCCAGAATGCTTGTTTGATCTCAGAGATTTAACGGAATCATGAGTATGGTACATACAAATGTATTTAAACAAATGCATGAGTGAAAAGGTATTTCATAGAGCAACCTTTGCAGAGCACACAGATGATGGCAAAAATGTATCTATGGATACAGATCATGTAGGTTGGATTGGGGGACTAGGACTGTTCTTTTCAATGCAGGGACAACAGCGTAAGAACAGGAAAAGAGATTGCATTCTAAGGATAGGATGGCGTCATGGTCCTTGTAAACTCCTCAGCAAGGTCGCATGATGAAAAGATGAAGGAGGTGGTGAAGACTAAAGCTGTAAAAAGATAACGCTGCATTTAAAACACCACTTAATAGCAATTTGGCTACTCCTATTGGCGATTTACAAATGAATCGGCAGAAGTGGTGCTTGGTTGTCCGTGGTCTTCATGTTGTTGGCACTTGTTTTCTTTTTCTTCTTCATTTTTACTTTTTTTTTTGTCTCTTGGGGAAAAAGGAGAACACACGACAAAACTTCCATGATGCTGACATCATCTTTCATTTTCTACAATACAGTAAATTAGTATATCACACTCATGCCCAATCAAGTATCCAGTGACATGAATACACTCACATATTTGTTACTGTGATTCTGCTATAAACTGCTTGTGCACCCGAACAAAGAGCCTGTTAAAAAAGAAAGGAAATATTTTTACAACATTTAATGGCTTTAGGAAAAAAGATAGGCTTAATGATTAGCAGTTTACCTTGAAGAGAGGAGATGTTCCAGATGACAACAGGTCCTTGAGCAAGCAGTACAATGGCTCATCAAAATCTTCTACTTGGTGGCAAACGTCCAGCTGTTGTTTGGATGAATGAAATGTGGAGCCACAGGAAACAAGTGGACAGCATCAGTCTACAATAACGAAACAAATCCGTTAAGGGGGTGAAAACAAAAGCTGAGAAAGATATCCACATTTTTTTAGCTGTAATTGACATAAATTACGGCAACTCTCTCCTTTCTCCTGAACAAAGGACCTGTTAGAAATACTGTAGATGGGACAAAAATTACTTATGATGAGCTACTTACCTTTTCCTACCAATAGAAAGAAAATGGTCTGTAGAAAGCACAAAACAGACGTGTTTTAATCCAGAGGGGAACTGCCACTGGACAAGCCTGATGATGTGTCATCAAAGCCTTTGACGCGGTGGTGATCTTCCACTCGTTCTTTGGATGAATGCAACATGTGGAGCCACAGGCAACAAGTGGAAAACATCGGTCTCCAAAAAAGAAACAAAATACACTGAGGAGGTGACAACAAAAGCTGATAGAGATATGCACATTTTTAGTTTTAACTGAAATAAATCACAGCAATTTACACCAGAATGAGGACAACTCCTGCTTGATTGCTGGCTCTTTCTCCTGAACAAAGAACCCGTTAGAAGTAGATGGGACAAAAGTTACTGTCGTTACAAAAGAAGATGATGAGCTACTTAGCTTTTCCAACCAATTAAAGAAGGAAAAAACAGACTTGTTTTAATCCAGAGGGAAACTGCCAATGGACAAGCCTGATGATGTGTCATCAAACTCTTGCACACGGTGGTGATCTTTTCTTTGGATGAATGCAATGTGTGGAGCCACAGGCAACATGGGGAACACATAGGCCTGCAAACAAGAAACACATTCAGGGGGTGAGGACAAACTGCAAAAGAGAGGCGAACCTATAGTTTGTTTTAACTCTTTTAGTGCCAAGCGTTATCGGAAAAGGAAACCTCGAGAGAGCCAGTGTATTTTGCATTTTCAATCATCTTTCACGGCCAACAGAATATTGGATACTATGTCTATGTAAATATGTAAATGTAAAAAAAAAATGAAAATATGAATATATCACATGAAAGATTGACTACCATTCCTTTGAATGCATGTTCAGTTGACAATAGTTATGTTTTATATGTAAAAACACTGTTATCTAGTGGTCACATTTTATCACAACAGAGCTTACAGAACTTATTTTAGATAAGCATTAGTAGTCAAGAGTGTATTCTCATTATGAGTGTATTCTCCATAAGAACATACTTATAACTTTATTATTTAGTTATTATTGTGATTACTATTATTAAAGGGTAGAATTCTTGTCCATGGCACTGAAAGCATTAACTGACACAGTTCACGGCAACTTACACTGGAATGAAGAGAAGTCCTTGCTTGTCTGCCACCCTGGTTTTCAAGTCAGTGCTCCACGATGTATATTTATGGGCACCGATCATTTTAATCTGGGGGGAAAAAAAAGGAATTCAGAACCATTGAGTACAAATATATAACATATATAAATAATAAATAAATATATATACAAAAGTAAAACAGACTTGGCTTTGTCTTACAATATATGTGTAAGATAAACTGACTGATTTAATAGTGCAACAGCTTTGCTTTATGTATTCTAATTGCTATTTTTCTGGCTGATTCATTAGTACAACCGCTTTGCTTCATGTATTCTAACTTACTTTTTCAGACACCACAGCGCCTCTTTGTCTCATATGTGTGTGTGTGTTAAAAACAATGTCAAGGTCAAGGCCTGAATCGCAAGTTATCTGCAAGTTCTGCCACGGTGCACAATGCTCATGTTGTGTGACGGTTGAATTGTGAGACCCCCACACCTCAGTAACAGTTTTTTAATAAAAAGACTGCAGTCCGAAAGCTCGGAGAGAGAGAGGGAAGAGAGACTTTGCAACGAGGCTGACATGGTCACGCTCTTTTTCGAGCTCTCCCCACTGCAGTGGTAAAACTTAATCTCTGACTCCTGTGTTGTTATTTACACCTCTCCTCGGGTCATTTGTGGGGTATCAAGCCCACTTCAAACCCAACAATATGTAAATATCCTTTCCATTTATATCTCTACAATGGCATGCCGTTTAAATTCATATGTCATGCGTAATGTCCAGTCATATGCACGTGCAATCAGAAAGTGACATGAAAAACGCACACAAGTGGCTTCTGTTCTAGTATTGACGTCTATTTCCTCTGAACAAATATCCTGATAAAATACACGGGCCAAAAATTATTTTACTGGCTTTACAAAGGAAGACAGGTTGAATGATGAGCGACTTACCTTTTCCTACGAATAAAAGAAGACAGTCTGAAGAGAGCAGAAAACAGACTTGGTTTAATCCAGATCTACAAAATATAATCAAAATAGATGGTAGTGAGGACAACTGCTCCAAAAGATAGGCAGACCTACAATTGGTTTTAACTGACATACAGTAGTTCACAGTAACTTACACTGGAATTGTCACGTTTCTTGTCTTTTTAGTTTGTGTTGATTTGCAGACTGTCTCCTTCCTCCGCATTGGGCGGGGCCATCGGACACTCACACCTGTTGCGCATCTCGTCAGAGGGCTTTATAAGCTGGCCGGCACTTACAAACAAGCCTTTGCCGGGTTATCCCCTCGTCAAGCTCACTTGCCGTCCCGTGAATCCCAGCGCTCTTGACCTCACGTCCCACCTTCTCGAGTCTTCTTGGTTTGTACTTTGTGCGTGTTATGTTTTACGGCTTGTGAACGATTTCTGTTGCTACTTTGTTTGCAGTCATCCCCCGTGGACTCACGTCCTCCTTGCTGCCCTTCTTCCCCGTGGACTTTAGATCCAGACGTTCTCGTCTCGCTTTGTGTTGGTACTTTGTGACTTTGGTTTGCTACTTTGCCTTCGGACTGTTTTTGTGTTTTTCTCACGCCTTGCGTGCTCCTTTTGTTAATAAACTCAGTAACTTCACCTCTCGTGCCTAGTTGGGGTCCATTCCCATTTGGGATCCGCGGGTTATTCGTGACAGGAATGAAGAGAAGTCCTGCTTGGCTGCCACCTTGGTTTACAAGTCAGTGCTCCTTGATGTATGTATTTGGGCACCCATTCTTCTACCCTGTGAGAAAAAGGGGAATACAATAGTGTCGAGTAGAAATTCGCATGCTGCAAAGGCGAGATGGGCTTGGCTCTTTCCAACATTTAAGTATAACCATTTCATTTTCTACAATGGTAGCACATTAAGATTATGTACACACATATCTATGCTCTCTATTATGAGATGAATCTACCATCTCTTCAGAACAACTAACCTGTTTAAAGTAGAGGAGAGTAAAATGACAACACTTACAGTTGACAAAAAAATATTTTATAGAGACTTACTTGGTCTGTTTTCTGCTGTCATTTCACGCTGACGATTATTACATTGTCAAAATTGTGAACAAAAATAATTCCACTAGACCCTCCCTCCCCAAAGATTTTTATACTTTCTCTGTACATTGTCTCTCCTCCTCACCTTCCACTCACCTTACACACACGTTAAACCGTCTTCGCAGCAGATTTCATCCTATCAAATGTCAACATATAATCCCACCACTCCCTCCCATCGACTTGACCCCTCCATTCCTCCATTTTTTTTTTTTTTACTTTTTCCTGAATTTTGACTCTCACCTCCTCACCTCCCACTTACCTTATCGCACACACACTACATCATCTTCACCCCTGATTTAATCCCATCACATCTCAACATTTGGGCTCCTTCACACAACAGGGACAACTCGTAATTTGCGACTTGGATAGGACTCACCTTTCAGTGTGTAAAACACAGAAGACAGGGTTGTGATAGCTATATTATGTTCGCAGTACACCTGAATGAACAGCACACTGAGGTCGGGAGACAAAAATGAGGTCAAGCAGTGTGTTCTTGTCAGTGGTACCTGTATTTATGAGCTGTGTGTAACCCTTAGAGACTAACAGTTCCATTATGGGCTTGTATGAGTCTGAGAGTGCATCTTCATTGAAATCTCCACATACCAAGATCTGATGATGATCCATCACTTCCAGAGCGTACAACAACCTTTCCAACTTTGGCAAAAAAGAGCGCAGACTCTGTCCCGGAGGCCGGTACACAGCTGCAATGAACATATTGATGGGAGCTTCAAGTTTGACCACAACAAATTCAATATCAGTGACACCCTGGATGTAGATTGTTTTGTGTGCCGGAATGTGTTCTTTCACCCAAATACCTACACCGCTGCCACATTTCGTTGCCAACTTGTTCTTTGCCCCTTGGACAGGGGCGGCTTGTCTCGCCATTGTGCCAGTCCTTTGGTCTTTCTTGTAGTTGTCGGCATCGATGGTCACAATTTCCTCATGAAGCAGATTCAGCATATGAGAGTTATGCTCATTTACCTGTTTGTTTGTGGCAAAAACATGAAGAACTTCCTTCGGGCAGCGGTGTAAGTCATAGCCAGCAAAGCTCTGTCCACTTCCGACAGCTCATGGGACTTCTTTTTGACGCGAAGTCGGTTCAGTAGTTTGGCGAACGGAACGTCATCCTTCTGCCTCATGATTTCGGTCAGCGTGATCATTTCAAAGTTGTCGCGCCAGTTGTCCAGTCTGGTGGGATCGTAAACACCTAAAGGTTTGGACTGTCTCACAGGAGGTAGCTGATAGAAATCCCCGACAGCGATAACGGACATGCCACCAAATGGTAAATTGATTCCTTTGATTTGCTTCAACCGGGCGTCGACATATGCAAAGAGGTCTTTCGACACCATGGAAGTCTCGTCGATGATGAGAATTTCAGCGAGCGATAGCTCCGCTCTCACTTCGTCCAGTTTGTTGCCCAGGCCATGATACGGGGGTTTGAGGCTTCTTGGCAGTTTCAGTAGGCAGTGTAAAAAGTCATACCTGAAATGTTGAAGGCCGCGGTGCCAGTGAAGGCTGCAAGAATGACCGTTTGTTTGGAAATGTCCGCTTCCTCAGCCAGTCTGCGCAGTATTTTTGTAGCCTCTGCGTGAATACATTTGATTAAATGTGACTTCCCCATTCCGGCGCCACCATTGATGTAATAGAAGAACTGCCGTGGTTTTAAGCCACACACACGTCGTATGCACCAATCTCTGACCAGGTAGAAGGCACACGCTTGCGTTCGGTTAAGGGTCCGATATATGTCGCGCAAAACAGCCGGATCGATGCGGCGGCTTCCGTCGCGATGGACATTTCCGTTACCTCGGACCTGACATTGTAGTCTGGTACGTTTTCCTCCGCGTCACCAGGATCATCCCTCGCATTAATTTCCTCGATGCACTCGAGTCTTTGCAGTTCGCTTTCAGGCGCTAGCTGACACCACTCGTTGAAGACTATTCCGCTTTCATCCACCTCTCGGATGGCGTTGTCAACATCTCTGCGTCACCGGGATCATCCCTCGCATTGATTTCCTCGATGCACTCGAGTCTTTGCAGTTCTCTTTCGGGCGCTAGCTGACACCACTCGTTGAAGACTATTCCGCTTTCCTCCACCTCTCGGATGGCGTTGTCAACATCTTTGCTGTGCTTCTCATCGTTCTTTCTCTTCCGGTCGACAATTTGCACAACGGCCTCTGGATGCTCAGCAGCCGGCAACTGTACAAAGGCATGGTCTTGAAACAACTTGTATGTAGGACTGCATGAACCTTTCAACACCTCTGCAGCGCTCATGTGCAAAACTCAAAAACCTCTTACCTCTTTGGTTCTGGACTTCAACTGGCAGTCGGCACGATGAGGCAGATAGAGCTTGAGAATGGATTTTTTTCCTGTGAAAATTTACAGTATTTGATGACGGCGTGTTTACCTGTTCTTTTTTGGACATACCCCATGTCGTTCAGCAGGGGGAAAACATTTCCGCCTTTAGCTTGCTTGCCGTACACGATTCCGCAGGTTGAGGCAAAATCAGCCAAGCACTTCGCTTCAAATTCCTCTGTTTGAGGTCTGCCCTTATACTTTTCCGGCAAGCCGGTCATCCACACTTCAACGGACTCCTGCGTTTGGCCCTCAAGGTAAGAGAGGGGATAACTCATTTTCAGCGCATTGTCACTGGTTTGTACAAAAACCACACTGCAGGACGCTTGCTTCATATGGAGGCCACATTCGCGTGCGACGCACTCTTGTGCACTCACCTCTTTTTTCTTTGAGTACACTTGCATGATTTGTTTCATTTCATCGCTCTCGTTGACATTTTCGCTGCGGGAGTTCACAATCACCGATTTCAGGTACTGGCTCAGGCCGTGTTCAGCTTTGCTGATGTAGCTGCAGATGTAGGTAATGCAGGAATAAGCGTTCAGAATGTACCGAATGTCCATATTTGCATCCCAAGCAAGAAGCAGGTGTCGATTGTAGTTGTTCACCCAGCAGTCTTTGGGCTCTCGCTTGAGCACGACAGAGGTCTTTGCGGCAATTGAGTACAAACCTTCCATGTACTCATCACTGGTGAGCTCGCACTTAGCCAGTAGCTGCGGCAAAGTCAGAGAGGCCGTTTCCAGTTCGTTCAGCAACTTTTGCAAATCAACAAGCTTGGGGTTTGGCGCCGACCACTTCTACTTCTCTGGATTTTCTCCATCACACTCTTCACGTCTCATGATCATGGTTCTCTCGCACGGCTGCTTGAGGAAACCAAAACGGCACTGCGCGCCGGGTGCTTTGATGCACGTCTTTGAATGAGACTTATTTTGCATCTGAACCTCTGTGACTTTTTGATGCAGTTTGGGTTCCTTTTCCAGGTTGGGCAGCTCAGCGGAAATGTAGCGCGACACAAAATCGCAGATTTCTTGATCTGAGGCCTCCTCAAAGATGGGGGCGCCTTCAACCCAAATGATGCAATGGATGTGCAGACTTCCTCTGTGCTGAGACTCCAATCTGTAAAAGTAGTCGACCACTTTTCCAATGGGTTGCGCCGGAGAACAGAGCTTCCACACGTTTGTCAAACATGCGCATCGTTGTCATCGTATTGCTGCGGAGAATTTCACACTTTGTGGCCCAGTCGTGGTGAGCGAAAATCACCCGTTCACCTTTTTGCGCTTTGATGGCGGTGATGACTTCTTCCCAACGCATTTCAACAGTGGAGAATGTGCAGAAGAACGTGGGTGTGCCTAGCTGCCGAATCATGGCAAAAAGGTCCTTGAGACATTTCTCCCAAAAGGCCGGGGCGCCCCTTAACGGGACCATGAAGCGGACGGCGTCTTTGCTGTGTATCAGTTTTTCAACTTCCCGTTTGTCCTGCAACATAGCATTGTTTATTTGCCGACTGTCTCTGGTAAAAGGTTTACCTTTACGTAGCTGTATTCTTATGCTTGATGTGGCCTGGTGGATTTCAGTCACAAACTGAGCAAAGAACAAGTAGTTAGTGTCTCTGGCAAAACGTTCATCCACACAAGACAGTCGCACTAAATCATCTGTTGGTGTTAGTTATATACAGTTTCATATGTACTGTAATTGTATGCTTTTATTTGATGTTAACCAAGTGATGCATCCTCAAAACACATATGAAGATTTTTTGCACAAAATCATCTGTTGGTGTTAGCTATATACAGTTTCATATGTACTGTAACTGTATGGTTTTATTTGATGTTAAGCAAGTGATGCATTCTTGAACGGACATCACCATCTAATGCAAAGGTGAGCTGTACCTATCAGTTCAAAAATGGTGTGCCATCAGGAACTACAGACATCCAGGTACTTTAGCGAGAGCATTTGCAATTGCACAAATCACATCGCCGTCAACATTAAATACAAATTTTAGCTTCTAAGCAGACCTTAACGTTTATGCAATACACATCTTTTAACCTTTTTGGTATGAATAAAACATGTTCATTTTCACATTAGTTTATTTAAGGTTTTCTCCAATAGTTTCAAAAAATATATTTTACTAATTTATAAAATTAACAATAATGAAATTCAGGTTATCCATACCAATGCCAAAAAGTCCACTTACCAAAAATCTAACAATTAGCCAACAGAGAAATAATTAAATGTACTTTTTATTTACTGTCTTTTATTTAGCTGTTAATGTATACACTGTAACATGTTTCGCATACCCCTACTAATGCCAAAAACAGCATGCTGATGGATGTGTGCTTATGTGTGTGTGCTTATGTGTGTGTGTGTGTGTGTGGGGGGATGATGTACAAGACTTCAAGAGCAAAAAACGAGACACTGACTGGAACCTACTTATATCTAATATATCTAATATTTGTCGCAAAGTCAAGCGTTCAACTGCTAAAAAGGAGATGCCTAACTGTTATATGTACTCCGGGATTACATGACGCATTTAAAAAAAAATTTAAAAAAAAAAACGATTTTGATAGTGGCATGTATGCAAAAAAGTGCTATGAAGAGTATTTTTAAAATATGCATATATTTTTGAGAAACACACCGGAATTACATTTAAAAAAATTATAATCTAATAGCTACTCAACCCCATTATCCCAAAAAGCCTTATTAGAATGATTTGACCAACGTTCTTTTGTCTTCTTCATATATGGCTATTACATTTGAAGTCCGGTGACAAACAAGACAGTTAAGATGAGCCTGACAGATATGTGCTGTTCTCCGTTTCTACTCACAGTTGTCAGAAATACTTCAGACATTGAGTTCAAGGCAGC